>NC_136938.1:19814491-20001991 GCF_949987615.1 Pollachius pollachius | reverse complement strand
ATCACGTGTCCTCTACTCTGGGCTGTGTTAGAGGCTGGATTATGACAGGCGGGTGTGTGAGAGGCAGGTGTGGTCCGGTCACCTGTGTGTTTGCGGCCATGCATCTGCAGGTGGGACAGCTTGAAGTAGCGCTTGGTGCAGCCGGGGTAGGGACACACAAACGGGCGTTTGGTGGCGTCCACTGAGCGGGCCACCGGGGCCGCGATGCCAGGCACCCTTCGGACGTCCTGCATGAGGAGGGACGGACGGACGGACCGATAGAATTTGCAAGGGTAAAGATATGGCTCTGATTGGTGGGAAGGTCAGAAGGTGAGTGATGACGGGTGTGTCGGAGGGTCTTACCTGCAGGCCCCGGAAGACCCCGTGTGTGTGTATGTGGTACTGTGCGCTGCAGCTCAGGACCACAGGCGGTGTGGGCGTGGGGGGGTCGTTCTCGTAGCTGGGGGCGTGGCTGGAGGCGGGGGTAACAGGGGTGGGCAAGGGTTGGTTAAAAGTTACCAATACTAAGTTCATCTGAATGAGCTGTTTTTTTTGATACGAATGAGCTGTTTGTTTTTTGATACGATTGTGAGTTTTTTTGTGAGTATAATATTGAAGTACTAATATAGTCCACTTCAATACAAATACAAATGTGTTGATTACACATAATTGATTTGATGAATGATTTCATGATTATTATGTTACAACAAAAAATGATATATATGTATATACTGTATATATTTGTTGACATTAAAATTAAACAAAAACCCACCTATACAAACATGCACACACATATGTCTCTATGTTATAAGCAAAGTTTGAGTATATTATGGGACGAAAGCCACCTTTTCATGGTTGATGCCAGAGTGTTCATTGGGTTCCACGCCATTTGGTACAGGTTGTCACTAAGCAACACACACAGTAGATGGGGTCAGACTTCAGTGTCATGCTCAATCAGCCAGCTTCTGTTTTTTAAGCATACTAACAGAAAGAAAACATTGCTTTAACGACTGCATAAACATCTGTTCGTGCATTAAATGCTTAGAAGCATAAAAAAGCCAAAGTTAGTTCTACCTCACAGGTCAGACCAATGAAAGGGTCGGGGGAGAATTGATCGTTAGCATATTTCAGTGTGTGGGTGGATGTTCGCGAGTGTGTGTGTATTTGTGTGTGTGTGTGTGTGTCTGTGTCTGTGTCTGTGTGTGTGTGTGTGAGAGAGAGAGAGAGAGAGAGAGAGAGAGAGAGAGAGAGAGAGAGAGAGAGAGAGTGTAGTGTGGCCATTAAATCAGGGGAAGTCCAGATAGCCAGGTTAGTAACACATCCTGTCCACACAATACTGAGTAGCACACACACACACACACACACACGCACACACACACACTAGCTGAGTGTGTCCGTGCCTAGTACACTGTGGAGCGGTGCATGACATCACTCCACCCACCAATCATTAAAGGAGGGAGAATAGTTGCAGGGGGAATTTTGGAAGCTGTTGCTGAATGTGTCCTTGAGTGGAAGTATGGAGGAGCACTGACGGCTAGCTAATCAGCTCAGAGCCGCGGTGAACTACAGGCTCGCTGACGACTTGCATACGCTGCTCAGTGTGTGTGTGTGTGTGATTGTGTGTGTGTGTGTGTGAGTGTGTGTATTGGGATGTGTGTGTGTATGTGTTTGGATTTGTGCATGTGTGTGTTGGGGTGTGTGTGTATGTGTTTTGAGATGTGTGCATGTGTGTGTTGGGGTGTGTTTGTGTTTTGGGGTGTGTGTGTGTAGGTTTGTTGAGATGTGTGTGTGTGTGTGTGTGTGTGTGTGTGTGTGTGTGTGTGTGTGTGTGTGTGTGTGTGTGTGTGTCTGTTTGTGTGTGTGTGTGTGTGTGTGTGTGTGTGTGTGTGTGTGGGTGTGTGGGTGTGTGTTTGAAGTTCTGTATTATGAAGCCTACAAAAGGGGATCTTTTCCTCTCTTATCAAGTGTTGTTCCGCTGTTTGGGTTCCTCTTGTTCTCTGTGCTTAATAACAAATCAGGACAACATTCAAGGAATTTAACCTTAATTTGCTCCATAACATGTTTTGCATCCCTAAAGAAATCCCCCCAAAATAAACCTGTTTAAATCAACAATGACCGAAACTCTTCCCAGTCTTGAGTATATGGAGAATACTTTCCAGTAATCCCTCATTTGATTTTATTTTCAACTGGCACTTACTTCAGTTTCATTGAACTTTAACCCGTCTCCATCCATCTACTTTATTTATTTTCTACTCAAGATGGATACAGGGTAGATCAACCCTCCATCCCCCACCACTGTTTGTTTTGCGCCTGCTGAGCACCTGTGGGCAGCACTTAAAACAGCCAACACCACAAATTACCACAGAGCAGGCTGACATAGGGCTTAAGCCTGGCTCAGGGCAAGATTTACGCATGTGCCGAAATGACCAAAGGTGTAGCGAGTAAAAGCTCTGCAGGCGGTTTGTGTGACGTGTAAGTGCTTTACGTTGATTCCTTACTCAGCGGACTGAAAAGTTAAAGAGTACCTGTCCGCTGAAATAAAACCACAGCAATAGCGCCTCCTCCAGCAAAGCACTGGTTACTCCGAGTGCTGTTGTTGTTAATAGTCATGGTCGTCGCGCAGGTTTAGTATTTAGTTTACTGTGTCAAGTAATACACCACCCATTAAATCCCAGTATTGTAATAAACCACATTATAATCTGTTTAGCATTGATTTAACGTTCATAAAATTCCACAAATAAACGATTCCATCGCCTGCATTGTAATTTCAATGTAAATCCAAAAATTCTGATGATTCACAAACCATGTCACAAATCAATATACCACATGAAAAAAAAAAATCGTTCTATTGTTCGGCCTGGAAAGGCGGGTACAGTGAGGAGATGGATACGGAAGCCGTACGTGACTAGAACCTACCTGTTGTAGTTCCTCATTAGCAGTGGGTTGTTGGGACAGCTCTCGGCCGGGTTGTGACAGCCAAACATGGGAGGGGGGGCCGGGTACTGCTGATCTGCTGAAGCACAACACCCGCCAAGGTCACAAAAATTCCTCATAATAACGCTGTTTTCCGCACACAACATTCAGCTCTCCTACAGAAGCCCTTAACACATTTCACATACATGACCATAAATAGGCCTGTTACTTTCCACACCGCACAGATGTGTCCACTCTGAATGAGCGTGTATGCAGGGCGGTGTAAGGTAGCGTTCCAACATGAACAGTGTGGCACAATGCTCCTTTTCAGCTCCATAAAGTATATTGGACCCCGGAGGGTCTCTGACATCGCAAAGAGACACATCAAACTATTTCCTAAAGCCATTACTTCTGCAGCTAGCAGCAATGCACTCTGAGAGCAGAGGAGTTATTCAGGTGTATGTGTGTGTGTGTGTGTGTGCGTGTGTGTATTTGTGTGTGTGTGTGTGTGTGTGTGTGTGTGTGTGTGTGTGTGTGTTTGGGTGTGCATGCCTGCGTGTGTGCATGTGCATGTGTGCGTGTGTGCGTGTGTGTGTGCGTGCGTGAATGTGTTTGTGTGTGTATGTGCATGTGTCTGTGTGTTGATTTGCATACACCCCTGGGAGACAGAAATACAGAAAGCAAAAGCGAATACACATACTCATAATAACCATGAATAACATTTCAATATTCCTGGAAGTAGTTTACCCCAATGAGGGCCTACCACAGCCTACCTTTCCCATAGCCAGGTAGGTGCGTTCTGAATATTTACCCATGTTGCTCTGGGGGGGGAATGGGTCCTCGTGTTTGAAGGACAGGCCGGAGAACTGGGGACTGTGATGGGACGCAGTGTGTCCGTAACTAGGGGGTCCGTCCAGCCCCACTCCTCCATAGCCTGTGGAGGAGTCAGGGGGGATATTCAGATCAACCGGGACTTGAAAAACAACCAGGTATTAGCCGTTTCTGAAATGGGCAGATTGTTGTCAGTGACTTGAATTCCAAGATAGTAGTAGTAGTAGTAGTAGTAGTAGTAGTAGTATATTTATTATTATCCCAAAGGGAAACTTGGTTTGCAGATAGAAAGGTAGAAAGATAAAAGCATACAAGAAATACGTTAAGACACCAACAATGACCAAAACATAAGACACACAGGCAACACACAACAGTCAAGTCTGGAATTCAGTAGTGTGCAAATTTAACAAGGATATTGCCCGAGCTTGCTTCCCAAAAGAGCTGCTCCTCCATTCTTCCATCCCTCCACGTTTCTTTGTTCAATGTGAGGAGTCAAGGATTAATCGATGACGAATACTACCGGTGCTTCACTTGTAACCATCGCTTTAAAATAATAATTATGCTGCTAGCAATAATAACAATGACAATAATAAAGTAATAATACTTATTATAATAATAATTACACATAAAAGACCCATGCACTTAAAGATCTATTTTTGTTTTTACAATTCCTATAAATTATTTTATAAATGAATAAGAAGTATCTCTTTTATGTTTTATTAAATGCTGAGTCCGACTTCCTTATGGTACATAAGAAAGCCAACACAATAGAAACTCTCAAAATGCTCCCGCTTTGTGAGGGGATTTACAGAACAAGCTGAATAAAGATATTGACCATTTTTTATCTTTTTATTTTGTTGAGGTCGTTGCATTTTATTCTCAGCTTTGCAACTGCGGTTCCAATCTGCTTTGTAATGGAAATACACTTTTTTAATCGCTACGCTAGCATGGGGGTAAGTGTGTGGTCGTCTTATTTACCTGGAAAGGTTATCTTACTTTTTAATAAAATGTACTGCAGGCCACTGAAATAATCTACTTGTCTAGTTTACTTAGTCCCTTCTATCTAATTTAAATGAGCAATTAAATAGTTGTGTCAGAAGCATTGAATTAACAACATCTCCTCTTCATGGTTGTTTGTTTCATAATTTACAATCAATGTCAAAAGTTCCACAAAAAGCAATAACCCGAAAATAAAATAAACTAAAATGAATTCAAACTTTGATTGCTAATTTTACAATTTCAATTAGGATATAGTGTAAATATTAACATCCCTATAACACAGTAGTCAAACACAACTCACAACTTCCACGCCTGTTTAACCCTAGCCCTATTAAAATGAAATAGCCAATTTAGCAATCGCAAAATATTTTAAGCTTCAACAAATATTCATATTAATAAGAACAATTGCTACCATCTGCAAACCATGCATGTATATATAAATAGATACTGCCTTGACTTTTCCGTGGAAAACAGAAGTGCACATCGCTGATTTGGCTCTCTGTATGACCCGTACCAGTAAATGGTGACAGGATTCCTGACACAGGACACATTGACCCAGTACGGTACCATTCCTCTTAGTCATTCAGTCACAACACCTCATAGACCCCACACACAAAGTAAGGCCTAATGCAAGCAAAACACACACTTTCTCCTGTACTATGAAAACAGAGACGAAGCCAAATCTCTGTAGCGCCAACAGCCAGAGACAATAAGGGATGTTGGATGCAACGCTCACTTCAATTAAAATGCATGTGGATACGTTTGATAGTTGTTTATTTATATTTGCATTGAAATATTCCATATCTACAGAGCGACGTGTCCAACGTGAGTCTAGGTCTTACCCTGGCTCCTGGGAGCTGGAGCGTTGTCCAGACAGTTTGGCAGGTAGGCTCCGTTAGGAAACACCCTGGCTTGGCCCGTGGCTGGCTCCCCAAACGTCCCCACCCGACAGGGGCCCGCTCCGGTGAACTGTCCGGAGAAGTGCACCGTGAAGGCCCCCAGGCCACAGTGGGGGTCCTCCAGGGGGTCCGGACTGCCCCAGCCCGGCTCCTGCTTAATGAGGGAGTGGTGGGGGGGCAGGGAGCCGTACGGAGACCCAGGGTGGAGGTCCAGAAGCTGCGTCCACTGGCCGCCCCCGACAGACACCCCGCAGCCTCCGCCGGCCCCCGGTATGGGCTGTATGGGTGGAGGAGGGCCCTGGGGCAAGAGGGCCAAGTCCCTGACGTCGGCCCCCATGGCCCCCATGGCCCCGCATGGCTCGGTCAGCATGGTGGAAGACGTCTTACGGTGGTCCGCAGAGGGATGAAGGGCCCAGTCCGAATGATTCCAAATGATTGGTTGCTGGTCAAGGTGCATTCAACTCTGGTCAGAGCTTCTGTTCACAAGTACAGAATGAGGATCACTGAACCCCCAGAAAAGCTGTAATGGAATCCCCCAGAAACGTGTGTCCGCTAAGATGACATCCTCTCCTCCTTGGTAGTGGTCTCCGTCTCAGCCTGGTGCATATAGCGATGGGAGCTGTGGTGTGAACTGGTAGGAACCTGTATGACAAACCTGAAGATGCGTGTGTGTGTGTGTGTGTGTGTGTGTGTGTGTGTGTGTGTGTGGAATTTCAGCTCATGTCCTGGTCCACAGTGGGCTGTTGCTTGGAGTGGGAGTGGCAGTGTGTGATTGTGTACGGGTGTGTGTGAGTGTGTGTCTGTGTCTGAGGCTGAAGGCGTCTTGTAAGTCTATAGCTAATGTTTGGCTTTTCTTACTGGTCTAAAGAGCTCAAATACTGCCTAACCACTGGGCAGTGGGAGGAGTGAAGTTATCTAGGATGACTCCATTGCTTCTCTCCCAGCAGACTAGCTGCTTCTCAGTATATTCTGACTAATGTCACATTTGTGCTTGTGGGTGTAAAAAATCCATTTTTTTACTCATGTGTTGTGTGAAGTGTAAGTGTCGACGTGAAGGTATGTGGGCGTGTGTGTGTGTGCGTGTGTGGGTGTGTATTTGTGCGTGTGTTTGTGTGTCATAATGAACGTATAGCCATAGTCATAGTTCAATAAATCGACATATTTGACATAGCATTAACCATTTTCCGTTCAAAGGGCGAAAGAAATTGTTTTTATCTGCGGTAACATGCATTCTGTATTTGTATTTAAATCAAAACCATAACAAATGAACACATTACAGACTGTAAGCACAAATAATGAAATGCACAAATCAAACAAAATAATGAAAAAATATAATGTCAAACGAAATAAAGGGAAAGAGAATTTTTTTAATATAAATGCTACAGAAGCTATAGTTTAACTGTCCTGGGTCGCTGGCCTGATTTACTCCCACTTATTATTTAGGGTCCTTTCCCCTGCTCCCCTTTGTGAGTCACCTAACGTCTGAGATGCAAATCTATGAGCGGAGTGGGGGTTAGTCTGTGTCTGTGCCCATGTCCACCGACTCCTGTCACCACCATCTGGAATACTAGTCTGAGCTTCCAGTGAAAGTCACTGACCTCCCATTCAACTTTAACGTTGGGTGGAGGGGGGCGGGAGAAGCCCATGTCGGGTGGGGGGGGGGGGGGGGGGGGGGGTTCTCGGCATAGATATAGAGATGAAGAAATGTACCCAGGGAAAAATATTAAAGTCAGACAGATTTTGCAAGCGATGATGATGATGAAATCAGTGGGCTTGTGACTTGCTGGGAAGGCCATGCAACTAGCTGCTCCTTCCATCTGGCTGCTAACTTATTGTGAAACATGTAAAGAAGGCTATTTAGGACACGGTACTATCCTTATTTTACAACCACAACTACTCGAGAACACAAAATTTATTTATTTTTCTGACGTAATCCGACTTTAACGCTTTCCTAAATCTAAAGCCTAGGCCAAAAAATGTCTTCACTGATCACAGTTCTATTTTCGTATATACGCTGCTTATACAGACACAAATAAATTGAAAGAGGGAGGCACCTAACAGTAAACTCCTTCAAAGGACTCGAGTCTACTCAGGAAGCCGCGTAGGCTATTATTGTTGCTACACGACAGCCCCTGTCCTTCGACCGATTCCCGTAAGCAGTGCAACATGTTAAAGGCAAGACCGCAAACTCTCTTGGTGATTTTGTGTCATCTAAATGTGGTCTTTGACATTTTCCGGAACAAATAAATAGTGCAAAGGCAGCCCTCTGTCCCAGAGGGAGCCCAGAGCCTTTCCAAAGACATTTAAGTAGCCCATGTTTTTGGGGGAGGGAAAATAAAACCGGTCCAAAAACAATGAGAAGCTCTCCATTTGTCCGCCCGCTATAAAAAATAAACACCAACATATAAAGAAAAGAAAAATCGAAAATGATACAACGCTTGCATGGAATATGCTGGACAAATAAAATATATCCTTAAAAAACACAAGCAGAAATTGCTGACCCAAGCCAGTCTCTGACTGTGGGCCTTCCCCAGTGGGGTCTTTTCACTGGGATTCATCAGGGGTGACAGAGCTCAGGAGAAAACAACCCCTTTTCAGTGCCTATGACGGATGGGAGCCCCCAAATACTCTCTGGTTCCTCAGATCAATCTCCGGCTAACTCTGGGTTTAAAACAACATCACTGCAGGGAGGAGGAAGGGAAACAGCCAATATACTGGCTCTGGGTCTGACCCCTGAACAGAAAGCCTGCCAGACCGGTGAGGGAGACTATCACGCTTTGAGGCGGGCAAGTCTGTGAGGAAGACATTGTGGCCCGACTGAACGTGACATGGTAGGTGTAGGTATACTCAAGCACTTGATAGACGTTGGTCTAGGTGCTGCTGCTCAATGCCAGTGTTATTATTTTATTTTGATTACACGCAATGTACACATTATGAATTGTGGAATAAAAAGCAGCCGTTAAATCATTGAGACTGTAAAAACATCAGACTGTAATTGTTTTAGTGCACAGAGGCACTAAAACGAGTGGATAACAAATCTCCAGAAACGTGTCATAATATTTCACCAGTCCCTTCTTTTTTTTGGTCCGCGGCCTCTATAGAAAAAGCAGTCATTGCAAAACGAATGGCTGCCATGAAAGAAGTGAGTCTCTAAGCCCTGTGGTGTCTTCTATCTATAATTCATTACATTTGCGACAATTCACCAAAAAAAGTCTGTTGAATAGTGTGGGGTTGGGGGGGGGGGGGGGAGTTCTACTCACACGTTAGTCACCACAGTTGTAGGCCTACATTTTGGGTTTTAATTTTCGCTCCTATCAACTGTGAAGACACTTCAAAGTGCAGGGTATCAGAACGGAGATAAGCAGCAATAGAAACCAATCAGGGGGTTCTGTCGTGTGTGTGTGTGTGTGTGTGTGTGTGTGTGTGTGTGTGTGTGTGTGTGTGTGTTTGTGTGTGTGTGTGTGTGTGTGTGTGTCTGTGTGCGTGTGTGTGGGTCTGCGTGTGTTTGTGCGTGCGTGGTGTGTCTGTGTAAGACTTCAGACTGGTTTATTGTCTAAGCAGGGTCCAACAATGTTTCACACACGTCCACTCCTTTATGTTGCCGATTACACATCTCCCCTCTATCAATCCTTACATTTATCTTCCCATATGTGATCCTCTATCAATCCTTAATACTCTCTACCAACCCTTACGTGATCCTCTATAACTCCTATGTGTTTGTGTGCGTTTGGGTTTATGTACGTGTGTGTCCGTCCTTGGACTTTTTTAATTTTCACTTGTGGTTACAAATTCCAATGAATACATGAAACAGAAGTTGTGTGATCATGTCTGCAATGCTCCATCCCACAGCCTCTAGTTCATCCCAGCAGGTGGCTGGTTAGTCATGGACGAGGCCACGTTTTATCAGACGCTTTACAGTAAACCTCAGCCTTTTCCTGGCCTGTCACACCCCGGCAGCTGTGGATAAGTAAGTCAGTCAGCATCTGCGATATTGCGAGCGGTTGTTGCGTTTTACCGTAACCTTGAAGATCATCGTGCATCTTTGAGATTGTTTAACCGGATGACTCTGGCGACGTTGTAACGATGGGAACCGCCACCTGACTGCGGTATACATTGTAAAAGTGAAACCATGGCCACCGACGGCAGATTGCAAGGGAAAAACCAAGATTGAGTCTTAGTTTAACATTTCTCCTTTTTTTTTTTATCGCTTAAAGCGTGTGTTCCTCAATCACAAAGAGATTTTTAATTTATTTTAGGGTTGATGTAGAAAACACCTGATGTTTCCCAAGATCGTTTTACTGATAGTATTTCCAGGGTTCAGAAACTTCGAAAAGAAATAAACACTTTTAACACCCACCAACATAACTTTTACTTAGAAGAATTACTCATCTTTATCTTGAAGCCCCACCCCTCCATAGTCTGTGGAGGAGTCAGGGGGATATTCAGATCAACCGGGACTTGAAAAACAGGTATTAGTCGTTTCTGAAATGGGGAGATTTCTGGTCAGTGACTTGAATTCCAAGATAGTAGTAGCAGTAGTAGTAGGTTTATTATTATCCCAAAGGGAAACTTGGTTTGCAGACAGGTAAAAAGATAAAAGCATACAAGAAATACGTTAAGACACCGACAATGACCAATACACATAAGACACACAGGCAACACACAACAGTCAAGTCTGGAATTCAGTAGTGTGGAAAATTAAGCAAGGATATTGCCCGAGCTTGCTTCCCAAAAGAGCTGCTCCTCCATCCCTCCATCCCTCCACGTTTCTTTGTTCAATGTGAGGAGTCAAGGATTAATCGATGACGAATACTACCGGTGCTTCACTTGTAACCATCCCTTTAGAATAATAATAATGCTGCTAGTAACAATAACAATGACAATAATGGGTGGGGATTTACAGAACAAGATCCCCAAGATCGTTTTAGTGAGTGTTTCCAGGGTTCAGAAACTTAAATAAACACTTTTAACACCCACCAACATAACTTTTCCTTAGAAGAATTATTCAACTTTATCTTGAAGTTAAACTCAAGGTTTACAGTTACAAGTTGGATTGGACGTAAATGATTGGATCACAATAGTGTATCTGTATTCACTGTATAAATCATCATCAAAAAAAAAGCAGTAAAAATAGCAATCGTATCTGTATTTTCTACTGCTCTCCTGGGTAACGCACATTTTCAAATCTCTTGCAGTCAATCTGCAATGTTAGATCCTTTATTTAAAGTGTTCACCTTTTATAAAAAAAAATAAGAAATTGCACTGTGGATACATTTGTCCTTGATATGACTGCACTGTTTACAATTCCTTTGGCTTCTCCTCGTCAGCTCAACGTGGATAGCGCAAACGACAAGAGGCCCATCCGTCATGTATAAAGCCATGAGTCAACCTATCCAGACTGAAATATCCAAATTCCTGCAAAAAAAAAAGAAATGGAGCCTTTGCTCTTCTTCTCTTGCCATTAGGAGCAGCAACAAAGTGCACACATTCCAGATAGTGGAATTAATGACCTCAGATAGCTCACCAGCACTACTGTGAACCCTCCGTGATGGATGGCGCTGCTCTGACGGCGTGATATGAGGACGGTGTGCTGTGCTCATTAAGTGATATGGATAGATAACGGCGGGATTTTACATACCACAGCTTCTTTTCAAGTCTTACCAAATGTGCTTTCGCCAACCAGTGAACCGTTTTCTTGGAGGGGGTGGGCTTTAATTAAACAGGGCCTGCAAACAAACACGAAGTTCAAATAAGCAATGTTTGATTTATTGTATGAAGAGGGGAGGATATTGGACTGTAGCTTTGTGGGAGTCTATCTCTGTGTTGCTTTTTTTGTGTGCAAGAGCAGAAAATATGAGTGCAGTGATGACGGACCAGCTGTTTACAGTTGTCAATACTAGGCTCGCTTACAATAGGACAACAAAGTCTGACTACGAAGATGAATACATACGATGGAGGTCAACGCACTTCTGCTGTCCTCTGGGGGTGTACATTTAAGCGTTGATTTTGTGGAAAATTTACCAAAACAATGTGTGTGTCCACGTTGGATGTGAACACGTCTCATTCCATGTTTCCCCTGAAGGGAACACAAAGCAAACAAAAGCAAACATCAGGAGTTGGGTGAGCATGTAAATAGTTTAGCCATTGACTCCACCTAGGGAAGTTACTCAAGTGATGCATCCCGACAAGGTCACTGGCTGACGGATGAGTCCAACGAGGGGGATTTCTCAGAGGTTGCGAAGGTGAGAGGAACTGTGGGAACCAGACAATTAGTGGGTGAGAGGCAGGCAGCCATGTTGGAGGATAACCGTGAGATTGATTTACATGGATACTAACCATTTGGCAAAGGAGCGATACAAAAGAAGAGAAAGTTGGCTTGCTGACCCGAAAGAAACACCTGGGATTAGCTAACACACTTAACTCATAGCTGACACTCGATGTATAGCCATTCGTCTTTCAGCATGCTAAGCAGGCAATTTTCCAGCAGCTAAAGAAGTCCTCAGAGTAATTATTTTCAACAAAATAATGGCTGAATTGCCTTAATATGAACCTAGCACACATGTGACTAACGGTAATTATAATTGCACCTGTACAAACAGTCTCCAGAAGTATATTTATGTATATATATGTAAATACAAATATTGGGCTAGGGTTGTTTTCTACATTATTTTGTAATAACTTACGATATGCTAGATGAAATGGTGTATTTTGTTATTATACACTGAAATCCAATTAGTTGGATAAAATCCTACACATACCTTACCTTCCATTTTCTACATGGATTCTTGTAAGAACTCAAGTTTGACTTTCTGCCTAATAGTAGAATGGTCAGCAGTCTTTCCAAGAAATCTGGACACATACACTACCCAGTTACATCCTATCAGAGACTTACTATAAACACACTCTGCCGCCAACACATTCATGTGGCTAATGGGGAGACTACAGTGTCAGAGAAAGGCCGTTCTTTAAAATGATAGAAAACAGACTAGTAGCCAAATACATTACATTTGTGCCAGGTACAGTGTCATTGTAAGTGTATGCCTTATTTCTGTGTGAAGCTACGTGGTCTTTTGAATTGTGAATATTGTATCACATCAACTTTAATCTAGGACGAAACATTGTCTTACTTGCACCTTGAAGCATCAAAGTGCCCCCCAAAAACGATGTTTTGGACTTGAAACTTGTCAGGCACTTGACGCCAATGGTTTGTCAGCTAATGAAAACCTCAACATTACACAAGAAGACATACGGAGAAGTAGACATACATTCTTTGCAGTGACAGCTTACCAGGGCAGAGAGGGAGAGAGAGAGAGAGAGAGAGAGAGAGAGAGAGAGAGAGAGAGAGAAGGATAGAGAGATAAAGAAAGAGAGAGGGGGAGGGGAGAGAGGGAGAGAGATAGAGAGATCTTGTACCAGGCACTTGCCCTCCCGAACAGCATGACGCATTTGGTGAATGTTATGGTGAAACGCTGCTCCAACCATTTCCATCCACAACACTATGAGATGACCTTTGTACAGCTGAAAACTATACCACATGCTAAATGCTCCAAATGCAGTGGTAGCTGTCTTGTGCAATTTTAACACTTTCAAGGAATTACGATGAGACATCCCTGCCCGCCCGATAAACCAACCCAGTATCACGCCAGTTAGTTTGTGCTTGCTGTCACGAAAATGTATCTATTGAATCATGGGCATAAGGGTTGCAATGACAGCATAATAATTTGAGTGCTCTATTTGTGTCTTGTGTTCAGCTCGTTTTGACATTACAAACTGCCATTGTTCTATAATCAACTGTAACTTAAATCTTGTTGGAATTCAACCAGAAATCTATTGATTTGTGCATTTTAAGTATTGAGTTGTGGTAATTGTGTTAATCAGCTGATGTCTTGCTTTATTCAGTAAACACAAATAAAGTACACACTGCTGTAGACCACCACCTTCATGGCAAAATGCACCACTGATGGAGGAGCCCAAACTCCACGATGCAGGACAGCCTGCTTGACACTTTAACTGTTGTTGGTAACCTGAGTGGAAGGTTTTAGGGTGAACCAGAGGTCCACTTACACTCTTAACCTTACCCACCTCAATCACCCAGTGGCCTGCCACAGTCCCTATACACAGAATCTCTACTTGATAGATGGGTCGAGGAAGCCCCCATATCGGCAAACTATCAGTGAGTGGGAGTGTTGTTGTAGAAGCGTGTTCCCCTCTGATGCTTGTATTGTTCCAATTGGTGAGCTTTCTGGGGTCTGCCATGGTGGTCCATGTAAATCCATGTAATTCCATCAGATAACCTTTCCTGAATGACACCCTCACCCCTGTATCTCTCATCAAGCCCCTCAGAAGATCGATACCTGGATAAGAGAAAATGAATGAGTGAGTCATTAGGGTTGAGCAATTTTGGAAGTTGTACAATTAAGGAGGTCAACTGATCCTATCAAAGAAAAAGAGTTGTAAGTCTTAAAACAGTTTTAAGACCAAACTGGCCATAGGAAAACATTTCATATGGTATGTGAAATTACCTAACAACAAGACATATGCCATTTATTTTTTTTTATAAAAAGAAAGGGTGGGAAAGAAGCAAGATAGGTTTTTACAGTTCCTTGATTTTCATCAAGTACCACCCGAATGCCCACATGAAGTTTCTTAAAAGAGTTCTGCCACTTTAAGAGATTCACCCGGAAGTGCAAATACTACGCCGGCAATCTTTCCTTTACCCTGGGTAAGCAGTGGTGAGAGCGTGGATTTAAGCTAAGATCGCAAAATCATCCAGGATGAGCGTCCCAGCATTTATTGACATCACCGAGGAAGACCAGGTACGGCATTTGTGCATTACAAACGTAGTTTAATGTCTGCCTAAACTCGTAGACACGTTATATAGGCCTAAACAATAATTAGCATAATAGTTAGCTTAGCATGTTAGGCTACTAGCAAGAATGTACCACAGCAGTGTTACTAGCTACCAGATGCTACTCTTATCTATTGTGGTATAGCAGCATATTACACCAGTCAAAGCCCGCTATGGCACACCATCGCTAATCTCTTCATCGTGTTCTCTATTACCAACCCGTGAACCACGTAGACCGGCTGCCTTATATATAAAAAAAATGAATAAGAAGGACGTTGCCTGTTTTCATGTGTTCCCTTCTCTGGTGCATACAATAATTCCGCACGTCCTGTTGACAGGCCTCGGAACTCAGAGCCTACTTGAAGTCTAAAGGAGCCGAGATCTCTGAAGAGAACTCCACTGAAGGCGGACTCCATGTGGATCTGGCCCAGATCATCGAGGCGTGTGACGTCTGCCTCAAGGATGACGACAAAGGTGTTGTGGCACATACATTCAAATTAAATGTCACTTAATTAAAGTGTGGCTTATTAAACAATCCTAAGTGGAAGTATTAATGAAGACCTCCATGTGTACGTAACGTAACTATTTTTGTTCTCTATCACTCTGCAGAGGTGGAGAGTGTGATGAACAGTATCGTGTCGCTATTGTTGATCCTCGAGACAGAAAAGCAGGAGGCTCTTATTGAGAGTCTCTGTGAGAAGCTGGTGAAATTTCGTGAAGGAGAGAGACCCTCCCTAAGGATGCAGCTGTGAGTCCCATAACCATGTTTGTTTGAAGGCATTACACTAGGACGCATTTGGTAAAATTCTCTTAAACAGAAGTACCTTCAATAATAATCATATTTCTTTATTATTTTTCAGGCTAAGTAACTTGTTCCATGGCATGGATGAGACCACCCCAGTGAGGTACTCCGTCTTCTGTGGGCTCATCAAGGTGGCGGCATCTTGTAATGCCATTGCCTTCATCCCCACTGACCTGGACCAGGTAAGAATCTGTTACCATGCCAACAGAGAGCTATGGCTACAGGGCAACCTAACTTTGTCTATTCAAAGACACGTTTTCTCTTGACTAGAAAGGTTTTCTAGTCTGATTAAAAATTTTTCTCAATTGCAATGGAGCTCGATTGAACTGATATCAAAGGTAAGCTACGAATGGAAGATTTCATGAAATGTTTTGGTGATGTGTTTGTGTGCCTGTACAGGTTCGGAAGTGGATCATTGACTGGAACCTCAACACAGAGAAGAAGCACACACTCCTCAGGCTGGTGTATGAGGCATTGGTGGACTGTAAAAAAGGGTAAGTGTCGAATGATATCCGCCTGGCCCTGTGGGTGCATGTGCTCAAGAGGAGCCATTGATTGGCCCAGTTTTACATGACTGGTCTGGTTTGTGTTGTGTAACAGTGAGTCGGCAGCTAAGGTGATGGTGGAGTTGCTGGGAAGTTACACAGAAGACAATGCTTCACAAGCTCGTGTTGATGCCCACAGGTAAGGAGAAGGGCATTGCTTTTTTCCCCTCAATGCTCATCGAGAATCCTATGAATTACATGTTCATAAACGCATATCTACTTCTGCTTTCTCTTTCTATGACTATCCTTTTAGATGTATTGTCCGTGCTCTGAAAGACCCCAACACTTTCCTGTTCGACCATCTGCTGGCCCTTAAACCAGTCCGCTTTCTGGAGGGCGAGCTTATCCACGATGTGAGTATCAACATGGTAGCACTAGTTCTGCAATATATATTGCTTTAGTAGCTGTAAAATAAAAGTATCTATGTTTATTATTGATTTCTGTTGTTAGCTCTATTGTTTTCTGGTCTTGTACTCGATTTATGCATGCAATTCATAATTTAAGTCAAACTATAATTTAGATTGTAGCCCTCTTTAAAAATGAATTTGTTGAATGGTGATTCATTTGTTATACATTTTTGAAAATCTCTCCCATCTTCTTTCCTAGCTTTTAACCATCTTTGTGAGTGCAAAGCTTGCGGCATACGTTAAGTTTTATCAGAGCAACAAAGACTTCATTGACTCCCTTGGTGAGTAGCCTTGGCATAAGATAACAGATGCATGAATTCCTCATTCAAAGCCCATGCCTTTTATGAGTCTTTAATGACAGATTGAGGCTACTTTGAAATAATGCATTGCCTGACCGTTTGATTAGTTGCTAGTTCTGTATTACTTTTGTCAATAACACAGGACAAATGTAACTTCACAAACACTATTTGTGAACAGGTGCATTTCCAATAAAAAAAAATTGACTGCGGGCCTGGTGGATATAGCTGTTTATATCAGATTAGTATAGGAAATCTACATTTAGTGTTATGTGCAGTCCGAAATGTACTTGTAACTGGGAAAGTTTATACTTCGAATGATTGAGATGGTTTATGAACTGCTGCTTGGTGCTTCTTTTTTTTTTAAAGATTAGTCAACAGAATATATATATATAATTTTATCAGGATACATGTTCCATCACTCCTATTGTTGACAACATTTCTTTTCGACCAATGGCACAACATAATGATATTATGTAGCTCCACATGATAATAACAACATACTGAGACCATGAGATCCAACATGCACTGTTTACAGAGTAGGAATGCGTCTTGTCAGCAGCACAGTCTTTGTGTCCCAACGCTGCAGGCTGAGGGGTAATTACTGAAGTGTGTAGGGTGCCCACTAAAAACAGACGATGTGATGTAGTGTTTGTATTAATGAGTAGATTCCCTGACTGCGTGCTCCTGAATGGAGATCCAATTAACACAGGGGAAACTCCCAGAGTAAAGTGTAATTGAGCGTATCTGTGTTGTGGTTAATGATCCTTGTGTGTTGCTCCGCAGGCCTGTCCCACGAGCAGAACATGGCCAAGATGCGTCTGCTGACGTTCATGGGCATGGCGGTGGAATTCAAGGAGATCTCCTTTGACACCCTGCAGCAGGAGCTCCAGACGGACGCTGAGGATGTCGAGGCCTTCGTTATCGATGGTATTGGTCAATGCTACTTGTACTTATTGTTCTTCTGTGGTTCAATGCAACCGTAGAGCACAGACAATGTCAAGAAAAATAATTGACTTTGACATCTTCCCTGCCTTCTTCACAATATGTTGTATACTTTTGGGGTGATACTTAATCGTTGGCTTGAATGCTTCCTTGAATTCTTTAACCAGCCCTTCTCTGTCCATTTTCTTCCGACTCTGCAGCTGTCCGGACCAAGATGGTGTACTGCAAAATTGATCAGACCCAGCGAAAAGTTGTTGTGAGGTAAACCGAAGTCCAAGATTTGTTGTTTAGCTTGATAGTTTGGCTCCAGATTCAAAGCAACTGTAGTTCATTCAAAAATGGGTGTACTATATTTCCTCATAAACGTGTGCCATGGTTCTCGTGGCTGCTTTGTTGTTCAGAGTTATTTTCATCTGTATTCCCTCTCTGGTTTCCACCTCATCAGCCACAGCACTCATCGTACCTTTGGCAAGCAGCAATGGCAGCAGCTTCACGACAACCTGACCTCCTGGAAGGCTAACCTAGCCACCGTAAAGACCAGCCTGCAGACTCTCTCACCATCCGCTTGATTCACATCCCTTCACACAACTGCCCAGGTTACCATCTCGGCCTGCTATTCCCATTTATTCCTGAACTCTCAGGCGAATCTGATCACCATTTGTTTTATATTGACCCAAAAAATAAAAAATGATGGAGATCCCCTTTGGTTGCATTTCAATCATTTTATCTTGAACATGGTTGCGTATAGTTATAAAATAGCTTTGTTTTTTTAAATAAGTTATTTAGGTTGCGTTAGGAATGATTTTATCCTATACAAGTTACTGGATTTCCTGAATTAGTATTAAAATGTATATTTGTAAAAATTTGAACTAGTTATAAAGTATATTCTCAAATATAACTGAGAATTATATTTATTTCTCAAAGTTAGGTATAACTTTTCTCACGTCCGGAGGTATCTTTATGAAGTGCTGTTAGAGATATTTCAGGAGAGGTGGTCAGGGTTATGGCAGCTCCAGGGACACGCCCTTACGATGACCCCCTGTGAACTGAAGTTGCGATTGACGTTACCGTTGGTGTCATCATCCCCGGCGGATTCAGTGTCTCTCGAATGAGGACACGCCAAGTGGGTTGCGGTTGAGCTTCTTTTACTGTGAATCACCATGACTCAATCTTGTGACCTCCTTTTCATGACTGGCTGTGGTTAATATCCTAAACTCGTTTTAACCAGGAAGTGAAGTGTTGCATATCCCTTTAAAGTTTCCCTTAAACCTGGCCCCTGTCCAGAGGGATATCTGGTGATATATATGAACAGCATTAAGTGCTAGAGGAGTGTGGGAGAGGCTCGCTGGGCCTGGAAGTAAATCAGCACGGACCGACATAGCACTCAAGCATCGTTTCAGCAGGCTCGTACAATAAAAAAGACCAAACATTTGTTAGGGAATATTACTAAAAAGTATTAGTTTCCCTTTATTCAGGAGTACCAATAGGCCATAAAGCCATACTTTAAAATTTCTGTGGGAGTCAGACCATGGAAATAGGACAAAACTAAAAGGAATACTTGCTGTTATAATCAAGGCATCGAATGTACATTATTTTTTGCTGTGTGCACCTCAGGAAGAGGGGCACGAGTTTATACTTAAATTAGACTTTCTGAACAGAAGGTTATACAAGTCGAATGATAATTACATAACTCGGCCCAACCGTATCTGCTTGATTTCAATTTAGACAACTAATCTCCCAATTTTACAGGCACGGAAAAAAAGGGTTTTCCCCCCCAACACCCCCAAACAACTCCACTAGGCCATCTCCAGCCAGCCGAGTTGTTTGGTGATGTCATTACTCCCCCCCCCCCCCCCCCCCCCCCCCCCTCCCACTGAGTCTGCAGAATCTCAATGCTCACTCTTGTGCAGTAGGTCCACGAGGGAGCAGCATCTTATCAGGAAGAATAAATCACACAACACGTTCACCGGAGCACCACCTCATCACCAGCACCCGCCAGGTGGTGGAGCACCCGAAGGAGAAAACCGCCACGTCAAACACAAAGCCTTGCATTGAGAGGGGTCTCAATGTGTTTGATTGTCTATTCTTCTTCCGAACTTTTTTTTTTTTGCTATTTTGTGTCTTCCTTTTTTTGGTCACAGCAGAAGCATACTTGATGTGAGATCTGCCAGATGTGGCTGGTTTTATCTCTTCCTTATCAAAGTTGGATACAACTGGTTCCAAGTTGTTCTGTTGTGTAAAATATAATGTAATTGCGATTAAAATTCCAGGGGTGAGGCTAGATTTTCAACTGACCACTTACGCACAAACAGCTCAGATGATCCCACATCGACTGATTATGTTCACAAATGAATACCCAATCTTAGTAGTTTGGGCATTTTACTGCTTCAAAAATAATTTCACACAACATATCTTGCAGTAGTTTTGTAAATTCAATTTACCCTGCTTCTTTCCACCAACATTCTTCATGTTAAATCTGAGACAGACAATATCCAGACACTCAGCCACTGAGACAAGAGAGGGACTTCAGTGCATTTTAATGAATGCCGTAGACGTGATGCTTGAATGCATCTTATCCCTCCTCTCCATAAACACTGGCCCCAAACCTTAAACACAGATAAGTGTTTCAACATAGCCATCCAGCATTTCCAGATTTGTTTACTTTCATTTGATGTTGCATTGATCACGTTGGGTTATGAATTTAGGTGTGGATGTATAATGGATCGTTGGTCCAACTATTAACAGTGACAAACATTCAGGAATATATAATATTGTCTGTTCACTTTATTCATATTATAGCCCAGGCTGAATTCATATTATAGTGGATGTCTTTAAATGTAACTTATAAGAGGCGACAAATGTCCTTTTTACTGTTTGATTATATATAAATAATGGGAAAAATAACCTAATCCCATGGATGAAAAGGATAATTATTCATGTACGTTTATGGACAAATGAAACATTTAAAAACACCCCACCTCACCCTTTCACGTCAACTCAGCTGTTTTAGTTTAGATGGTGTCAAGTGCCACCTAGTGTCCATTTGCTTGTCATACAAAATTATAATCAGCGAAGTGTTACCTCGAAGCTCGATTAGTTTGGTCTGCGCAGGTAGTTTTTGAGCAGGTGACGTCAGAGTAATTTGGAGTAAACAGAAAGTTGTAGTGCGAAGGATCAGCAAGTAGTAATGGTTTGCTTCTTTGGCACTGTATAGCTGAAGTACAGAAAATGTAAAGATATCCACTTTTAAATAGTTTTTTTTTCCAATAACAGCTGTTTTGGTCGCTCGCTGAAGGTAGATATATTTTCTCATTCAACAAGCGTCGAAGTCAGGAGACCACTCAAGATCGGAGTTGTGATAAATAACAATACGGCTCAGGCCTCGACTCAGTGGGAAACAAATATAATTTCAACGCTGCAATTTTTCCTTATAGGCTATATTGAAAAGTATAAAGTAGGGGAGTCTACGAGATAATAATTATCAGATTAAACCCCTCGCCTGGTCGGTACAGGTGGATACCTTTTTGGCAATGGCCGCTTTTCTCTTTCTGTGTACACTTTTTCAAATACTGGCATTTGGAGAGTTTGCTTGTACTAGACATTTGATGTCAATAGATGGAGGACCAGAGGACAAGTTGAAGGAAGGTAACTTATTTTCTCGATGGATGACACAATTTGAATCTAATTTGCCTACATGGTGACACCGTTTTTCTCTCTGGTTTATGTGACTGAAGTTTTCGTAGAAGAGGAGGAGGCAAATCGGTTCTTGGGGCGCCATCTACTGTTCAACAGGTTTGACTTTGAGATCTTCACTCCGGGAAATTTGGAAAGAGAGTGTTATGAGGAAGTGTGTAACTACGAGGAGGCACGGGAGGTCTTCGAGAATGACATAAATACAGTTAAGTGGTTAAAGCGCGAGTTCAATACGATTCAAATAGCAGCAGAAGCTTTTCATCACAGCACATGTAACTGATTATTGTACTTTATTTTTTAGGGTGTTTTTTGGCAAAAGTATAAAGAAGGTAAGACACAAGTCCTGATGAGAATTTTTGATTATTTCCTTCTTTCTTCCCTTGGAGTCAGACACCTTTGACAATGGTATTATGTTTATGCTTGTATACTTTATGTAAAAAAGTACAGAATTCAAATAGTTACCATGCTCTTAATTTTACAATTTCTGTGTGTGGCTGTCCAGATGAAGGGAAGCGACCAGGACAACGGCTAGATGTTACATCTCTCCTGGTGGGGTTGATTTCGGCTGGGGTGTCCGTGGTTGTCATAGGCCTTCTCTCCTGGTACTTATGTCATGGCAGGTGTAAAGAAGGCTCGTCGCGTACCAGGTAGCCCAGTTCTATTTGTATTTGTAGCTCAAAATCTGATGCCTCAATAAGCCATTGACTATTAAAGGGGAATGACTACATCTGTTGGTGTGCAATTAAAAGTAAAAATCAACTTTTTGTTATTAGCTCAGTCAGGGTGCGTCGCCGGCGCAGCAACGCATCTGTGATCATACGGCGGCTGGAGGAGGTCGCCCTACAGCCCATGCCAACATTAGACAATCCTCCGCTAGAGGGCATCCCCCTCCCAGACCTGCCCACCTATGAGCAGGCCATAGCAAAGGCTGGGCCTCACGATGCCCCACCACCTCCTTATCCTGGGTACTTGTATTTGCCTGCTTGTTGTTTATTCTTAAAGGCGCTGTAAGCGATGTTGTCTTTTTGGCTAACTTCCTGTCTGTTTTTTAAGTTAGCCCTCCCCTCCCTTCACCCCAGCTCTCGCATGAGTCCTGGCTCTTTTTCCTGGCAGCTTTCTTTTCTCCAGACTTTTTTTCTCGCTTCGCCTGTTTGGTTGTGTAAGAGACCTTGAATTGGTAACAGAAAAGGCACTGAATTTCTGCTGCCTGTATGTCAAGGCGCAGCGAGGAACGCCTCTTTGGGGGGTTCTCTCTCCTGATTTGATAAAAAAGGAATGGGATACCAATAAAATTAAATCTGTATACTGCGGAGCGAAGGCAATGGGAGGCCCATTTAACAGGCCAAACACTCACTATCCATCTAGCCATCACTCTCAGTGATGGCAATCGGATTATTAAGCTATTCAACACTTATTCTATCACTCGATTACAGCGCCTTTAATCAAATACTAACCCTAATACTAACACATGATCCACCAAGATGATAACAACTGTATTCTGTCAATGATAATCTTCTCTTTTCTTTTTTTTTTTTTTACAAATGTTGTATCCTGTCAGCTCAAGACCTGGGAGTATTCGGCGATAGTGTTTTGGAGGCAAAATACTTCACCTGACAACATTAAGCACAACTTACTACACTACAGTTTTCATTTATATTTATCTGTGCCCCTGACATGGAATTACCTTTTGTCAGACATTGTCATCGAGGCCAGTCGTGGTTTTGATTAGTTTTTTTTAATCATAAGATTTGCTGCTTATTACACTGGTCTGTTCAAGCACTGTTCATGTAGTTTAGTTATACAAATAGAAATTAAGTGAAGTAGATCTGAAGGCTGAGAAATGTAGAGCTGAACTGCAATCAAGATTATGATTGTTCTGTTTTACAATACAAGTATTAACGTAAATGAAGGGATGAATATTAGCTTGTGAGTGAACTCCAGAGAAGGAAAAGCAATGTATTAATATAATTACATTCCTTAATATACCTTTTTAAATTGAGATGAGATTTTCTTATCAAATTGTCTAAAGGATTTTTTTGCTGTGGGTTATACATGAAGCTGTTCTTGGGCACATTTTACCATTAGGTAACATTATTCCACTGCAAACAAAAACCGTGTGTAGGCCAAAGCTCACAAAACTACATACTTTGATTAATTGGATACTGATATTTTGGGGGGAAAGGCTCTGATAAGTTTGCTGTAATTTATAACAATGTCATTTTAAATCATACCCACCCATTACTTTGCAATATGAAAAATGTCTGATGTTAGTTCTGATGGTTTCCAAAGGTTGTTGGAACTTTTGCCTAATAAAAGTGAGGAATTGAAAATGTTATTTTGATATCCATCTAGTGTAAAGATGGAACATTGTTGAAGATTTTCTTGTTTCAAAGGTGGTCTCTGCAACTTTGGAAACCAAGGTTAACTGCATCACCCATGATCAGAGAAAGCTACATTTGTTATTCTCCACCCAGGTGATTGCAAGTTTTCAATACATTTTTAAGTTATATCGTTTTCTTAACAGAGACACAGGGAATGCATGTTGTGCAATAGTTGATATTGAGTCAGCGAGGAAACGCCTGTTGAACTCTTAAGAGGTGCTTATCAAATTCTTTGTGTATATTGCAGGGAAGATAAGATTGAAATTTGTCTGTAAGTGAAATGTTATGAAATGCCATTCAAACAAGGATGCTCAATCATTTGTGGGTATTCTCTTAATTGAACATGTCGACTGAATACACTTGACGTGAAAGCAATTTTGTACTGTATCTGCTAATAGTTCTTTATTAGTACCTTAATATTTGGCTTTAATCCTGTCTGCCCTTTCTTAACTAAACACAATATTATACCACTTTATTAAGGAATGGATACAATCCAGTTTTCATGAATAGAAATGTTGGGTTAAATATAAATTTGTATGTTAGTGTAGTCTTATGGGAGGTAAAGTTATATTTTAATATTTGACATACTTAATTGCATAATGTTCAGGTGAGAGCAGAAGTAACTTTCAACCTATGCTTGCAACCAGCTTTCGACTAGGGTTTGCGGTGCATCCTGGGAAAATAACCAACATGGGGTCTTGAAACCATGCAGTGCCTACACGGTTCTCGAAGGGACATGAACAATAACTAACAAATTAGCCGAGAACGACTGCTTTCCCTGGGATATCGTAATTCAACACGGAGGTGTATGGGCTGTGCATCCCTACAATGTGACTGTCTGGTTTGTCTGCTACAATGTGTGCCTGCTGCTCTAAAAAGCTCCATCGGGGAAGGGAAGCTTTCACCGGATGATGGACAGGAATTATCCGACGTCAAGCTTTGTGGACCCGCTGGTTCCACCAGCACAGACCGTGGCTTCTTGGGCCTATGAACGCAGCACATCGAGTATCAAGTCAAGGTAAAAGATGAAGGAGAGGGCGCGTCACCTTCTAAAGAAAATGTCGGTGTTAGGCGGCCTAGCAACGAGCGAAGAAAGGGTTTCATTATTAGGACAATATTCGGCTACGGTTATCAGGAATTTAAAGTTAAAATTAATAAACGAATGGATGTGTCTGTTCTTTATGAAAACTGGACACATCGGTAATCACCTTTCTATGGCTACCTTTCCCAGACGTTAGCTCATGTGGCTAGCGTACTGCTAATACGCGTAAAGTTAGTAAAGCTAAAATCAACGGAGACTAAACGTCCATTAACCACTTTGTAAACAAGTTGGGGCTATACTTGGCAGTTGCACGGGTACAATATCGCCCCGGTATGTTCGGTGCATCTTGTTAAATATGTTTCGCTCCCTGGTAGTTTGGCAGATTGATGCAGTTATTTTTATACATCTAATGGACATATAGGCGTTTTGGTCATCTATATTTAGACGCATTTTTATAGTGTAGTTTCTTTATTGCATACCAGTGGAGGCTGTCGGGTTACACTATTTTTACATTGAAACACACTTATAGTTTGCGAGTATTTGAAGCACACCAACTTTGTTTTACTGTGTGGTTCACCAGATCTATTTTGTGGCCTAATGTTATTTTGGTTTTATTCACGTAACCTGTTTCGTTCTGCAAAATTTTAATTATTTCTGTTAAGTCTACAATACGAGATTCCTTACATCACTAGCAAAACAACACATGTTAAATGGCAATATGGAGTTAAGCCCACATGTCAATTTGTGTGAGTGTGTTTGTGTTTGTGTTGATTTAGGGGACAAATTTAATGCAGATAACTCAAGCATTTCAGCGGATGCCTCCTGGCATGAAGGGCACACCGTTTTATTTATTTGTTGCCTTCTGAAGCCACATCTTGAGGAATGCAGTACACATATTAGGAGGAAAATAGGCCATCAAGTACATTTGTATACCTTTTAGCTTGTTTCAAACTTACATGGTCCGTTACATTGTAGTTGTAATCAGCAACATTGCACTATGACAGATGTTTACCGTCTTGGGTACTTTAACAGCATCCCATTCCTTTAATGCAACATTCTTAATATTAGGCTTCAATATTTATAGATATTTTCGACCTAATAAGATGTACATTTGTTCATAAAAGTAACTCAAATTGCGGCAGATTTATCTCAGCCTAGCCTATCTCAGCTGGGGCTGATTCATTATAACTTTTTTTTGGTGACGAACATAAAATGAAGATATTAATTTGTAGTAGTACAGTTTTGCTGATGCATCAAACATAGTCAAATGTTTTTTTCAAGCAGCATAGAATCAGCAACTCTCTTTCTATCATTGGAGAGAGATACCGAACTCTTACTTTATATTTGCAAGTCTATATTGATTGAGACATGGTTGATATTATTATCTTAACCTTTTTGATATTCTGTATTTTTCTATTTTTAGTTCCGGTTATGGGGCAGCACACCTTGACACAGATCTCCTCCAGCGACCAAGCTATGTCTCCTCCCACCAGCTCCCCACGTACACCACATCGCCCCACCCCACAGGTCCAACATCTCCTCCATCCTCTTCACAGTAGCAACAGTTCCTCCATCCTTTTCATAGTAGCGACAGCTCCCCCATCCTGTTCATAGTAGCAACATCCCCTCCATCCTGTTTATAGTAGCAATGTCTTCTCTATTGGGTTTATAGTAGTAACAGCTTTTTGCTTTAATGGTAATATTTATATCAATGAATGTTGTGCGCATCACAGTAATGACTTATTCGTTTATTTCTGTTTAGGTCTCCCTGGAGTATTTGACTCAAGTGGTCATACCTCTGAAACTTCTATCATGAGCTTCCTGTCCGCAATGGAGTCCAGAAGCCTTCAGGCTGGTCCTGTTAGTGCCTCACTGCTCCCCCCCTTCAGGACACCTTCATGGCCCGCCGGTGAACAAAGGAGACTGATGAATCAAATTAGTCTATGAATATCTGATAACATATCGCACAAGGAATTTTGTGTTGTTTGATCCCTATTTATAGCAATGACCATCGTTTAATTTGCACTTGGCTACTATTTGTGAGTCTGCAACGTAAATCCTTGCAGAATAAAACCATTATTTTCTATGGCTTACTTGAGCTTAGTTGCACTTTCCAGGCCTCATCCAGTCTTTGTTTCCTTTTCTTTCATACAGGCACCAACTCTTCGACAACAGAGCTGTACTTGACCGGTGCCCTGCCTTCAACAGCCACTTTCCCCTCGCCTGCCACCCTCTCTTATCAGCACACTGGTGCCTTCCCTTCGAGGAGCTATGCTTCCACCCCGTCTCTGGCCCTCCAGGATCCGGCCTCCTTCAGCACTTCCACCAACGGCCTCTTCTCTCACCACGATCCCCTCCTCCACCTTAAATCCAGCCAGACCGTCCTCCCCACGGCCCTGGCCTTCAACCATCTCTCTTCTCCCACGCTAGGCACTGCTCTGCCCATTCAGTCCTCCACCTATCGTTCTGCCCAGGAATCCGCCCCCCATCTTCTACAGCCCCAGTTTAGCCTACTGTCCTCTCCCCTGCCAGTGTCCCACACCACCTCTCAACCGTATGCGGCCCCAGTCTTCTCAGGCTCTATCGAGAGAGCACTTCAGCGAGAATGTAGTGTGATCAAACACCTCCAGAGGCCTTCCAGTAGCCACACGGTTGCAGACCAACTCACTAGCTCTCAGCACTCGTTAGAGGGGTATTTGGGCGCAGCCAGTGGAACGGAGATGTCCTACCAACAGGACCCCTCTCATCATACTACAGTCTCCTGCAGCCCCCCCACGGTAGAAGACTCTTCCCAGGGTGCCAACGGTGCCCAGCAGAGCAAAGCAGAGTCAGGAACACAAGCCTATTCAGCCTCTTTGGCAGCCAAGGCAAAAGACTGTTCTTCCAAGCATCCTCCTGCAGGCAGAGAGGGACATGGACACACCCAGAGCCTGCCAGGAAGATCTCCCGAGACCTATTCCTCCCCTGGGCACAAGCAGAACTCTGTCATAGCAAACCAACAGCCGGGGGATCTGCCCAGCCTCCTCTCCACCACTCTCCCTCAATCCTATGTTACATCCCGCAGCCAGCCCCAAACCGTTTCATCCAACTCAGACAAGCTGCCTTCCCTTTACACAACTCTTCCTACATTCTCCAGCCATTCTGCCTCTATAAATCAGACACTTCTCTACTCCTCCAGTCCTGGGCTCAGCCAGGAGCAAGTGGTTCAGTATGGAACCCACGTCCATGCCTTGTGTCAGGGCAATCTGTCGGAGAGCTACTCCTCCTCCCACGCCCAGGGGGCTCCTAGCGTAACATACTCGTCTCAGTCGCAGGGGCAAGTTTCCCTCCCTCAGTCGCAGAGTTATGTCCCGGGACAGTCTTTGAACTCCCCGTACCCGTCCACGGTTACCCACAGTCTGCCCACGTCTAATTCTACGCAGGGCTACACCCTGATGCAGTCACCAGCGGGAGGGAAAACTGATGACAATCAGCCTCAACCCCAAACCCAGTCCCAGAAATACCTGATGTCTGCTCCGTTGGCCAGTTACTCTGCAGCGGCTCATTCACAGTCCTTACAGAACAATATCAGGCCCTCAGTACAGGAACTAAAGGTCATCTATGGCAAGCACAAATTAGAAGAGCTTCCCATACAGGACTTGCAGGTTTCCATGGAGACCAATTCTCACAGCAATATGTCGGCCCACAACAATGTTGTTTATGTTGTGTCAAAAATGGAGGATCGCTACAAAACGCAGAGTGTCATCCGGAGCAATTCGCGTGAGGATCATCTCATGGGACTGGAGCCTACCAACATGGTCCAGGTGAAGGAAGAAAGGCTTGACTCTTACCACCAACAGCATATCCAGTTAGGCAGTAGCCAAGGATCGACTGACCCCAAAACGACACACTCGACTATTATCTCTTCACATTTGGGCCTAAACGCAGAGCAGCTCAAACAACATTCTGTCCTCCTCAAATCTCCAGAAACACATCAGCAAAACCACCAGAACCAGGGTCTGGACCAGGGCCAGAACCCTGAACCCCAGACCCAGTTCATCAGAGTTCCTAACTCTCAGGTTACCCTTGAACACAACCAGATGATTATGCTGCAGCAGCCCCTGGTCCACCACACTCAGAACCCCTCAAAGGTAGTTTCGCCACACATGCAATCCACCCAGGCATCAGGCCCCGTTCAAGTACAGTACCCCCACATGGACGGAGAAATGCTAAACCCCGGCATCACCGATGCCCAGAGTCGGCAGGGTGCCGTGCTGTCAGAACAGGGCCCGGGGGGCACAGACTCGTCTAAACTCATCCAGCCATCGAAAGATCACTACAGCCAGGCTGTGAATCACCAGTCGCACGATGCCAAAAACCAATTCACCCTGAACTCCATTTGCTTCCCTGACTCCATGCTGATGGTGGACGACCGGAACATTCTGTCCAATGTCGACGACATTTTGGCAGCCACAGTGGTGGCCTGTGGTGTCACACCGCAGGACTTTGTCAAAGCTACGTCCGCCATGGAAAGGGAAATGGCAGTGATGGCAAACCCAATAGACTCTAAGGGTCACTTCCAGACGCTGGATGTGAGGCATATGTCCCCGAGCTTCTCTACAGCACAGCAGCCTATCATGGCCAACACTAACTCCCAGACCATGGCCATGACACTAAACGGAGGTCACTCGACCACAGACTGCCAGGGGCATTCCGTTCACACCAACAGCGGTTGTGACCTGAACCCCAACGTCGACCGAGGTATATCGGAGAGCGATTACCATCTGGCAAGCCAGGTCTTTGACCCCTCCGGCCTCCAAAACAGTGGCCCGGGTAAAGGTATCAAAAGGGAGGACGGCCTGATCGAGTGTCATGGCCCGGACGGCTTGCCCAAAAAGAAGGCCCGCAGCAAGTCCACGGCCCCAGAGGAGGAGAGCGGGCCGTGCCGGTTGGTGAAGCGTGGCGGGCCCGCCAAGCGGCAGAACTCTCGCGGCAGCGACACCGGCTCGTCGTCCTCCTCCACGCCAAGCGTGCCGTACGACGGCTATCAGCAGCAGGAGCGCATCCGGCAGAAGATCCGGGAGGTGGAGGAGAAGCAGCCCGAGGTCAAAACGGGCTTCATCGGCTCCTTCCTGGACTTCCTGAAATCGGGCCCAAAGCAGCAGTACTCGCCCAGCCCCGCGCGGACAATCAGTCGCCCCAGGAAGCCCTCCAGCTCCTCCAAGCCGCCTGCCTGCCCCCTGCCCCCGCTGAGCAGCAGGCCCCAGCTTCCCCCGGGGGGGCCCCTGATGTCCCCCGAGGGCCTCGGCGGGAGCGGTCACCACAAACGCCTGGACGAGGACCTCCACCAGAACCTGGAGACCCTGCCGTCGTTCAGCTCGGACGAAGAGGACAGCACGGGGAAGAACCAAGCCCTGCGGAACAGCATCAGCTCGGCTCTGTCGGCCCTGGACGAGGTGTCCGAGCGGAGACCCAGGCCAGGTAGTAAACACTGTGGCTGAACACTGCCTTGAGAACAGAACGTTTGTTATTAAGTATTGTAACCTGTAGATCGGAACCCTGTTCAAAAAAAATGAGCAAAATGATTTTAAATTGAAGGGATTAAGTCATCGTTTGAAACGTTGAACTTATGTGCACAGGTTCGACTCTAACAGAACATTGGTTACAGAAGGGCATTTTTTAATCATTTTGCGTCAAATTAAGGCCTTCACGACATAAAGCATCCTCAAACAAACAGCTGTGGTGCATTTAGTCAAGGTGCAACTGCATTGCTGTGCTATAATGTGCGAATCCGCCCGGTCCTTTATTTGCCAGGAGACGGCAGAAACATTAACTAGTCCAAACTTGTCCTTCTTCAGACATCCGAGCCCCTTGTTCCATGATGAAACAAGACCAAGCTCACAGCATGCCGCAGGCCATCTCCGAGAGCCGCGTGGTGCGTCCGACTGCTCCTCCCAAAGCCGTCACGACCACCAACGCCTCGTCGGGGGGGAAGCGCTCTCCGGTGTCGGAGGGCTTGAAGGACTCCCTCCCGGGCCAGCTGGCCCTCCAGTTATCCGGCGTGGCCATCGAGGGGCTAACGGACGAGGAGCTCTCCGACAGCGGGGGAGAGGGGATGTATCGGGAGAGGGACGAGTTTGTGGTCCGCAACGAGGATATAGAGAACCTGAAGGTAAGACGAGGGAAATGTTGTTTTGTAGTTGCTTGCACACAAGGACACACGATGCGCAAATTTATTTTGCAATAGCATTCTTTGTAGTTATTTTTCTGACCAGAATGCAAACAATTAAAGGGTATGGTGCTCAATGCAAGCCTGAATCAATGGGAGGGCGAGGCGAACCAATAAAAATATCGGAAACTGAATTTTCGAAGCTCACTGAGGTGAATTGATCGATGAGACATGAGGCTATGTATATCCCGTAAATACAGGTTGGTGTGTGTGTGTGTGTGTGTGTGTGTGTGTGTGTGTGTGTGTGTGTGTGTGTGTGTGTGTGTGTGTGTGCCCTTGTGTATGCAGTTGACCATGAGAGCCGGCCGGGAGCCTCCGTCCATCTGGAAGGTTCAGAAGGCGTTGCTGCAGAAGTTTGTACCGGAGTTGAGAGACCGGAAGCGGGTGTTCTCCGCCACCAACAGTGTAGGTTCAAACCCACGCACACATCTCCCTCCGTGCCGAGGTGACCATTTCGCTCACAGTTGAGAGAAGGACTTTGTGGTTTGCGAGTATTTTGCACTTTAATATTTTGTGTATTTAGATTCATTCATTTAATCATATATTTTTAAGTTTTTTTGCATACATTTCTTATTGTTTCATAAAATGTATATTTAAAGCCAGGGTAGGCCTTCAGAGAGATCTTTTTGAAAGTATTCCACCACCCCTTCAGGCCTCCTTCTAAAGCCACTCCCCCAACACTTAACCTGCTCGCTAGCTTTAGTAATAGGTCTGCCTAGCCTGCAGGCAGGTAGGCCATCCATTTTATTCTGGCCGACCGAAATAACTGGAGAGGCTTGTTTCAAGCCTACGACAGCCACAGATACCAGCCTTGTTTGGGCAGAGGTTTTGATTTATTGACCGCCGTTTCGTATGAAAATAATTTCTACAAATATGACCTAAAAATAAATTGCCCACCACGGCTTTAAATGAAGATGGTTAAATTGAGTCGTTATCGACCTCCTCTCCAACGGTCTGTCGATCATTTCTTTGCTTGCAGTACCTTGGATATTTCGGTGACGCGAAGACCATGTACCAGCGGGTGTACGTGAAGTTCCTCGACACGGTCAACAAGCGGGAGTATGTGCGGGTGTGCAGCCGCAAGCCACGCTGCAAGCCCATGAGCTCCCTACGGTAACCTGCGCACAGAGAGCTACATCCCTGTGTTCTAGCGTCCGCCGTCGCCCAAGGTATAAGGCCCTAGAGCTGGTTTCATCCTCTTCTGTTCTGCCGCCCAGGGGTGCCCAGGTGAAGACCCTGCTGGGCCTGTCGATAGCGCCGTGCGCCGTGGCCCTGGGCCAGAAGCCGCGGGCCAAGCAGCCCAGGCCCAGGGCGGAGCCCCCGCCCAAGAAGAGGAGGAAGTGGAAGGAGTTTTCCTCCACCCTCTCTGGCTCCTCTGCTGAAGACGGCGGGGACGACGATGGTGGGGAAACGCTTCAACCTCTTGGTTTTATTTTAGAGTCGATGTAAACCTAGCGAGATTGATAGATGGTTCCCCTTTGGGGGATGCTTTTGTCCAAAGCCTCTTGGCATTGGGAATCAAACCCCTAACCTTGGCAGCGTTGACGTGAGACACACTGCTAACCCTTCCCTGGGTAACGACGAATGAGTTAATTTGTTATAAAACATTACTTTAATGTCGACTTTGTACATGATTTGGGCGTTGTGCCCTAGTAAAGACTAAGCACAAAAACATACATTAACCTTTACTTCATATTTAGTTTCCGTTCCACTTTGAGGCCACTTAAGATAGACCGGACTGCGATGACTACTGCTTGGCATTACGATGACCTATCTCCCCCCCCCACACACACACACACACACACACACACACACACACACACACACACACACACACACACACACACACACACACACACACACACACACACACACACACACACAGAGTTCACGCCCCCGCTGCCCTTCTCCTCGAGGATCCTCAACACGCGGACCATGAAGGAGACGTTCCGGAGCTTCGTGGAGCTGCTGGTCGGCGTGGCGATGGACGAAGACGTGCTGGCGGCGCTGGAGAGGGAGAACGGTCAGTCCACACGCAGTGTGTCCTAGCGGCGACCCCCTGTGTCTGTCGTGTGATTCGAAGGCAGTCGGTGAAGGGTGTGATGGTGACTGATGAATGCTTTCAGATGAGCTGCTGCTGCCCCACATGAAGCGGGTGGACGGGATGATCACGGACAACCGGAAGCACCTGCTCCACAAGCTGCACATCGGACAACTGCTCAAGGTGACCGCCTCTGCCTCCGTCTACTGGCTGTGCTCGCATGACTTTCAGCGCCTCAATTGTGCCGTCACTTTCCTGGACAGGTGCTTAATGCTGGAGGGGGGAAGGCAATAGGTGAAGAAATGCATTCCCACATTATTTTTGACTAAACCCTCACAAGGTTCTTAATCAAATTAGAAGTTGAGGTGGCAAAGTATAAGCAGTCCAATGAGTGTAAATGACTCGTCCGCATCTGTCCACCTTAACCCTTGTTGAGAATGTATGCAACTTGGCCCTCTTGTTGTGAACCTGCAAGGTGCTTTGCATAACAAATGCCTTGTGCACTGCATTATTGTACTAGGGATCTCATAAACGTGATCCTACGTTATCAACTTTGTTTGTATGGGGGGAAAAAAGAAAGGTTAACATGTGAAGAATCTTAATTCTATAATGTAGGCTTGGCTTCCATTGACCCAACTTGGCTATGACGGATCATCCCGGTTCCATAGCCTAGCACAGCAGCTAACTCCTGTGCTGCGTTTCCACAGACGGCCCTGGACAGCTTCCCTGAGATCTCAGTGGTTACTGAGCTAAAGAAGGACGGGGAAACGCCAGCGTTCAAGGTGCGCCTCAGCGGGAAGGCCTACAACAGGAAGACCATGAAACCCTATAAGATGCCCAACAAAGTTCCCCTGGTGAGCCACAAAGGACCACTATATATGTATATATATATATATATATATATATATATATATATATGGTTTTTGCATTGTTCAATGTTTAAAAGAATACAGGGCAGTGATGTACATTCAATGCGCGTCCACTAGGTGGCTCAACAGAGTGAATAGTGTGGCCGCTCAAAGCAGACTTGTAACGCCGTGCTCTTGTGTCTAGGAATACACGGTGGACCAGCAGAAGACCCAGTGGTTCTCCCTCTACCACTCGTTGCAGCATTACAAGTACCACACTTACCTCATGTGTAAAGATGAGGTAAGAGGTTCATGCACTCATCCACTCCATGCTAACCTATTCATTCGTCCATACTTAGTTCATTCTCTCAGCCATAGGCTTGATATTTCTGTTGTTGGTTGTACAAATGTGCATTTCTTAAGTGTTGTCGTAGCAAACAGTAGCAAGAAGTGACATGCAACCTGTTCTCCTTATTCATCTGGTGTGCCCCTGTGTTTTTGCGCCCCCCTGCAGATAGCAGCTCTGGGGGTGCAGGCAGGCCCGATGGGCCAGGATGAGACGGTGCAGAAGTGTCTCCAGAACGGAGCCTGGCTGGAGGGGCTGTTTGAGCGCTTCGGGGAACTGCTCAACCAAGTGCAGCAGGTCTGCCGATAGCCACAGAGAAACGGTGTCAAGAAACGGATAAGTTCACCTCGCCCCCTATTCTAGGATGGATTTCCCCCAACCTCCCCGGCCAGTGTGTAATGCATGAAGGGTGGCTTGGGGCTGTGATCTCGCCCTGCATTCAGGGAGGGACTGCGGGCCTGTGTTCTCACATGGATGGGACGTCATTACAGGTGTGCAAGCCTGTACGGCGGGGGAAACCAGGCAGTCGGCACCCCGGCCTGTGTCCTTTTAGGGAAAGCAACTGGACTCCTGGAGGACAGGAAGTGTTTTTTTGCGTCTGTGTTGTTTTTCTGTAGTAGCAAGCCAACAGAGAAATGGACATTTTGATAGATTTACATATGTTTAGTATTTTTAAACGGTCAGTTTTTTGTATAAAAACAAATATTAGAAAAATGTTGCTAGAATTTAACCAACAAGCATGCACTAGATGAATAGAGCAGTTACCCTAGGCCTAGGTAGGAGTGTTTTTTTTCTTTTGGTAAAAAAAATGTATGTATAATCATAGATTTATATATAAACTATGTAAAACAACCATTTTTGTAATGGTGTGCCAAACTCTATAAACTATATATTCTGTACATTTTGTAAAGAAAGAAAGGGGTGTGTTAGGAGTGGTTTGCATAGCAAATCTTTGAAGAAAGATTTGCTCAACTATAGTATAGAAAAAAACCTTTTTGTCTTTCAAAAAAAACCTTTACTTGTAACACGATTTTTGATTCTGATGGATTCAGTGCAATTCCAATTCTACTTTTTATGAACATTTTAGTAATGTTACTACCTTGTTTTATCTCTGGGCAAAAGGAAAACAAAACAAGATTATTCTTTATATAACTATCTTTACAGGTGTAGTCTACATTTTATCCAAAAAAAATAGAATTATTTTTCACAGAAGCACATATTGTTATACCAGTGGCTTGTTCATTACGTTTTGTAAGAGGCTTTTGCATTGTTATCCAGAGAGATCTTCCTACTTGGGCTCTTCATAGTTTACATGAGTTGCAACTATGATGCCGTATCTAAAGCGTTGTGTTCTAAAGATGCCGTTTGTAGGTTGCATGAAAGGTTTAGTCGACGCCAGGAAGGTTTCACCTCTCCTCCCTCACATTGTTTAACGTTTATCAATGCACACAATGTGTTTTTATGGTGTTTGTATTTCAATAGCATATCGTAAAGCTTCGGTCCGTCATGATATGGGCGAAACGATTCAGTTTCGACAAGGATGTCCATCATAAATGTAATTGTAAAGAACTTTTAGTGCCTACAAACTTACAAACTGCATCTTTACCACGTTAATCATGTAACTGCATTCAAAAAGTGATCTTCTTTTCAAGTGTAGGTACACTGCAGATATTTTCTGATGTGAAAATAAATTTCCTAATTAACATGAGTGGTAATATTTGTTTCGTATCAAGTGAATTATTACGTGTGCCGCTGACCGAATGTTTCTCCAGCAGGTATGTTATAATAGGTGTGTTTAACCACAAGTTCATTGGCTCTGTGCCATACCCTAATAACAGGACTTCATTCCTTGATCTTAATATTTTATAAGTATTCCTTCCTGTTTATCAGAACTTTCATTAGGGGAAAATTAGATGCCTTCCCTTATACCTTTACAGTGTATAATTTATTGTGGTTATCATAAAATTGCAGATTTTTCTCAGTCAACGCTTTCAGCCACTACATAGAATCGGATCATGCTATATTATTGATCTGGAAGCAGCGGAATACAGAAACTGGAACTTTGGAGGAAATTATTTATGGGGTTTGTCATCAAGTGGAAACCCAAAATTGATTTTCTAACGTTTAAGGGAAACAACTGCTAGCTATAAATCCACAGAAAAATGATGATCCAATTGTGTGATTTATCTAGTCCCTCCCCTTTGTCATTTTTTATCACAATGATGCACATTAGGATGAGCATGGTTTCACCATCACCTGCTCTTTGTTGATGTGTGAGTTTCTAGCATTGGATTTGGGGGGACGGGGCTGGAGAGTGTGGGGATTAAGTGGCGGGAAAAACCTATCCATGCGCTCATGACCAAACTATTCCCTGGAAAAACGGGTGGCCCGGCCGCCAGTGTGTATCGAGTCAAGGGGTCCCTGGGCCCTGTTCAACGAGTCAATGAATAAAATATGATTGTGCGGCCACTCTTTCACAATGCCGTATTATCATGCACCGCGCAAGACAAGTGCGGCAGTGTGCTCTGTCGGCTGCTCTGTGAAGAGGCGCCACTGTCCCCCCGTCATTTAGTGGCGTTAGTGGCCCAACGGCGGGGGTGGCTCAGCCCCACCAGACTCTGGGATTCCGACCCGGACCACTGCCAGGGAAAGTTTTTGAACGTCTGCTGTCTGGGGGGTTGGGGAGGACGGGAAGGGGGGTTATGAATTTTAATGTGTGCTGCATTGCTCTGCATGTGGGAGATAAACAGAGGGCAGTGTGAGAAGACAATCGGAACACAGTCCTTTCGATTGTTGTTGTTTTGGAGATTACAGACGGGACTACCGGACTCCGGCTGGGGAATTCTGCAAGGGCTCGTGGTTGGTTAACTCGGACATTGGGGCTCGAACCCCGATGTCTGCAGTGTACCTGTAGGCAACCCAGAGCAAGATGCCACTACCCCAACCTGCTCCGTTAATTTATGTAACTAAATTCACTGCAAGCCTCATTGGATGAAAGTATCTGGGACTTTTATCCAAAGCAACTTTTTCCTTATACTTTTCAGTTTAAACGGTGACATCATGCTCTTAGAAGACTGTGGCAACTTGTTTTTAACATCAGTCTTCTGGCGGATTGGAGACAAAGTGTTGATTGCATAAGTCCGGGAAGAGGGAAGAAGTTTAGGCGTACGGCTGTTTATGGAGACTGGGGAATCAGGGATGAACAGCATAACAGATGCTGCCAAAAGTTTTGGTCGAAGATCCAAAAACAGCAAATTCATGAAAAGTGATTATACTGCGCTGTTTCTGTAGTTGAATCTAGAGGGACAGTTTGAGTTCACTCAATGTTTTGGACGTAATCACCTGAAGAAAATGGCCCACAGTACTTTCAATATTTATGGTTATATATGAGACCATCTTCAATAAAACAGAATGTACCTTAATGTCTGAAAGTGAGAGTTTGATTTCAGTAAATAATTTGCAGGCTTTGTAAAGGCTTTAATAACTTTGCTTTGACCTTGTTGAATGTTGACAAGTTTACTGATTACATTCAGAAGGTTCCCTCACTCCTCCTCTAGCTCTCTCTCACTTGCTCTATATCCATTTCCCTCTCTATTCCCTCTCGCTCTCTCACACTCTCTCTCTTGCTCTTTATTCACCTTCATGTCCCTCTCTTTCACACACACACACACACACACACACACACACACACACACACACACACACACACAGCCACACACACACACACACACACACACACACACAGCTTCACACACAATATTCCCATGATCTTGCTTGGTCTCACTCAACCCTTGGCGACTTACCTTGTGTACTTCCCCCTTTCATATGTCATGTATGTTTCAGCAGTGGACAAAACACCATCACAAGCCTATTCCCCCAGAGCAGTGGAACCTGTTTCCTGCTGTAGCTACAACATTCCCTTGATGCCTGTCGTTCCCCTAAACCAAAACGTTTACAGCATGTCATTACATGACCTCTGCAAACTAACGTCTATGGTGAAAATGTGAAGTTCACGCTGTTATTAGTAAAGCCAAGGCTTCCTGGTGGGATACTGAATGATGCAACAACTATAAAGATTAACTTCTTATCATTAAAAAATGGTTAACAGTAGTAGCAAGAAACCTGCTACCCTCTTAATTTAAACCTAAATGATCCATTTAGAATAACTACTCAACTCAGACCAAGTCAGGCATAGAAACGTGTGAAAGAAATCCTCAGCAGATTTTCTAAGGCTAGTGATCCAACCAGTTTGCCAATGTGTGTGTGTGTGTGTGTGTGTGTGTGTGTGTGTGTGTGTGTGTGTGTGTGTGTGTGTGTGTGTGTGTGTGTGTGTGTGTGTGTGTGTGTGTGTGTGTGTGTGTGTCTGTGTGTGTCTGACACTGTTTCTGTTTCCTGGACCTTATTTCTGGCTCTCAGCATGTTCAGTGAGAGGCAGTGACACTGACACACGGAACACCTTGAGTTCAGAGTGTCATCTTACCCTCTTCCCTCGTCACATTACACCCATAGGACTCGAATACAACATCCATTGCCCAATCTCTTCAGTCATTTCTGACTATTTTTAAACAGCAGGAAATACCTCTGAGACATGTCAGTCAACAGAAAACACTGACATATTTTCACTCAGCAAATGCTTTGCTGTGTATGTGTGTGTTTTAAACTTGCTTCTAGTTCAACTTCCTTTTTGTCGCTTTTCTATTCTCACATTATTCATTTTTACTTTCTTGTCGGGCCCTTTGTAACAACTGTCATCGCTATTATCATTGTGATGTAGCTTTCCTTCGGTGGATATTTACTGTAAAAGGTGTGTCCCTGAAAGGACCGGTGGTATTCAGTGCTTTTTCTGTTCAGTGTTTTATTCCCATAAAGTTCATGAAGGGATGAGCATGTAGGCCTACTGCATGCTTAAAAGTTTTGCAGCTCAATGACAAATGTCAATACGATTTAAATGGAATACCTTTGTATACTCTTGGTAAATTTGAAGGGAAATATTCTGCACTTGTTTCCCATGTTAAGTAAGGAGAGAGAGAGAGAGAGAGAGAGAGAGAGAGAGAGAGAGAGAGAGAGAGAGAGAGAGAAAGAGAGAGAAAAGGGGGCGAGAGAGAGAGAGAAAAGGGGGCGAGAGAAAGAGAAAGACAGACCTCATTACCATATTAATGAGCATGTTCGAGGCGTTATTGGTATGAATGAATAATGAATTGCGATGGGAGGAGACGGTTTCGGTGTCGACACTGTAGTGAGTGTGCGTCACTGTTCAGAGGACTGGACAGTGTGGAGATATGAGGACCCTTGGCAGTAATTGAATGGCCACATTAAGGTGCTGGGAATCGAACCGGGAATGCACCGACCACCAGGTATTGTGACATTGAATTCGTTAAAAGTATGTGGTATTATAGATGAATAGACAGTCGCCTATTTACAGAGTTACTTTAGCCTTTATCTTCCTGTTTTTAAGTAGCCTATGGTTTTGTAGTCTCCCAATTAGAATAGTGCATTGTAGTGTAGTAATAAGCTATAATTCCGCCTATTCAATTGGGCTATCTTAAAATCATTACAAATAATTCAATCCAAATAGTCGACAAATAAAAAAAGAGCATCGTATGGCAATCTATATGACAGTTTAATAAACTTTAGTTCAGAGTGGTATAGTCGGCCTCGCGTGTTTCTGATCGAGGGAAATCCAACTCATTAGAAGTTATGTACTGGGTTTACTTTGTTGATCCTGTGGGTTTGCAAAAATGCTGCTGGTGGAGGTTATACACAATTGTATTAGGGTTTATAGCTCAGGCTATCAATTTTTGGTATGTGACTTTAATAACATCCCAGCGGCCTCAAATGTTCCCCTGCAGACTAACTGCAGCGTGTTGTCATATCTAAAATCGTATTGTTAAGACAATAATACCTTAGATACGGTTATTAGCCTACGCGTCGAGAGCTGCTCCCTCTGCGATTATTTACGCATGTTCTCTCTCTCTCTCTGTGTGTGTGTGTGTGTGTGTGTGTGTGTGTGTGTGTGTGTGTGTGTGTGTGTGTGTGTGTGTGTGTGTGTGTGTGCAAACATCGACTGTTGCCCTTGACTAAGTAGTAAGTAAATTCCCCCTTGAATATCGGCTCTGTCCGCCGGGATAAAACATGCACGGTACGGAGTTAAAGAGGGGGAGACGACTGGAAAGAACTATGCAAACAGTCCTCAAATCTCAGTCCACGCGGGAAACAGAGAGTGACAGAACATTCCGGTTCCCAGGAACCCCCGTCCCACCTAGAGCATGGGTGTAGTAGGCGCCTGCTATAGGCACAGAGCCCCCCTGCGACATGTGCGTTGTGCAACAATAGTTCCTGAATATGGATCAGACAAACAGTAGTTTTTGATCCCAGACCCCAGACTCGTCTTCCAGAGGGGACAGTGCGAAAAGCCCAAAGTTAGCTGGTTTATTCTGATAATGCAGTTCCTTTCTGTTAAATAGACAATAAGTATTTCTTTAATGTCATTTTCATGGCAGGTCTTCATAATATGTCTCGATATATATATTAACCTGTATATCTAGATATACCCTCCTATCTATGCCATACCTTCTAACTTTACAATGCCAACCTGATTAGATCTTGTGAATCTTAATAAGCTGGGTGGTGGGATGTGTTTGACAAATGTTTTCTGGGATGGTGAATGGGTCTTTGTGTAACTGGACCTTTGTGTGTGCGTGTGTGTGTGTACGTGTGTACGTATGTTGATATGGGGGCATTAATTATCCATGTGTTTTTTCTCTGAGTTTGCGTGTTATACCCAGCCTGTTTTTCACAGCATGATTAGAGAGACAATAGTTGTTGATATTGCTTTTGGGATCAGGATTGCTACAATATGATAAGATGAATTGTTTCATAGAGCAGCGGTTAGTGATGGCAGTCTGTGAGATGGTCTGTCTGGGGGAATAAGCTAAATGTAGGCTGGTCGTCACATCAGTGGGTTTTTCCTACTGTACCTACTACTGTTTTTACCTAACGCATACTGTTCAAGGGTAGGTTTTGTGGATCGTTCATTTTGCAGGGGAACTCAATTCAGGTGGACACTCTGTCTCAGCTGATCAGGGATGTATGAAAGGGTTAAGGACGAGTGTAAAGTAAATGTTTACAATTAGTTGTAGCCTAACGACCCTGAAAGAGGGTTAGGTTAGTTGGCCCACTCAATGTCACTGTAATCATAAAAAAGCCAAAGCCATTTGGTGGGCTCGCTTTTAGTGTCTTACAATACTGTGAGTGCATATATTCTTTGCATAAGTGGCCCTTGTTGGAATCCAACCTCTAACCCTGGATAATGTTAATCAATAATGGCTAGTTAAGGCCTTGCTCAACCAAAGGACTTACACTGTAGTCAACAAATCCTCAACGTTACGGCTCACTCAGTGATATTCTGCGAAATGTTGCTCATTGTTTGTTTGTTTGTCTGTTTCTCTACGCATGTTCCCTCCTTCAACATCTTCCTTTCTTCACACACTTGCCTGATCATCTTCATCATCATCATCATCATCATCATCATCAACCTAATTATCTTACCACCATCATCATCATCCTCATCGTCTTCATCACCGCCACCATCATCATCCTCCTCCTCTTCATCAGTGCCGGCAATGGCTGCCGGGAAGCCGTTCCGAGCGACCTTCATCTGGAGCAGCATCATCAACAACCTGCAGTCTCAGGTGGAGGTGAAGCGACGCCGCCACAACCTCAAGTCCTACCAGGACTGCTTCCTGGGCTCTGAGGCCGTGGACGTGGTGCTGGCGCACGTCATCCAGAACCGCTACTGCGGCGACCAGGATGTGCCCCGCTTCAAGGCCGTGCGGCTGTGCCAGGCGCTCATGGACTCACGCGTGTTCGAGGCGGTGGGCACCCGGGTGTTTGGCAAGGAGAAGCGGCGGGCCACCTTCGAGGACAGCAGCTTCAGCTTGTACCGCTTCCTCTACCCGGAGTCCAGTGAGGCGGTGCTGACCAGCACCACCTCCCTCTCCAGCAGCTCCGTGGAGGGCGGATACGGCGCCTCGTCCGGGACAGGCAAAAGCAAGGACGGCTACAGCCCGCCCGATGACCGGTAATCCCCCCCCCCCCCACCCCCGGATCATTTCTAGCACGTTAATGACTTTTGGATGGAATTGTTGAACCTAAATCCCACAAAGGCTTGGCTTTAGGGCTTAAAAGTTTAGGCTAATGCATGTCTGATTCTTCCGATTACCAAGTTAGCGCTTGATAAATGCTGACATCAATAGCAGCATTGCCTTACAAAGAATATTGGGATGTCTTTATTTTCAATTGATAAAGGCTGGTTTAGTACAGAAGCAGAGAAAGAATTTCAAAGTATCAGCACTGTGGAATTTGAGGCTCAAACGTTAAACATCTAAAACCATTCCCTTTTTTTTGTGATTAAATTAAAATGTACAAGAACACGCATCCAAGCAGGGCTGTTATATAAGAGCTTGAGCGGGTGTGGAGGACCTTGTGATGTTCCTCAGCTTCACTCTCTGCTCTTGCCCTGTCCTGAGAAGCAGGCCTGTCTGTTACCTCTGATCTCCGTATGGGAGATGAAAGATCAGGGGAGGGTAATTGATGTGAGGGCCAGAGATGTGTGGCAATTATCAATCTCCAGGTACATTAAACGTGTTAGTAACCATTCAGCCTTCAAGGAAGCCCAACCAAAATGTGGTAATGGGAAATAAGGCAACCTAAATATAGTTTCATGTCTGCCATAATATGAAATCCTGTTTGGTTGTAGACTGATGGTCTCCTTTAAGCCTCCATCCCCATTGTTGGGGATGGAGAAATGAATTAATCCAAAATGGTGCCATTATGATAACTCACAAGTCTACTTCATGAAGTACCATGTTTATTTATCGTTTCCAATTCTTGCTGTGATTATGTGATTCTTTAGGCAGAACCAGGCGCTCATCTACAACACACACCCAACCAAAACAGACAAATCTCTGGAGCAAATGCTGGGGAACCTCAACGTGAACTCCGCCCTCACCCCTCAAATGACCAATCTGGGTCTCTCCCAGGACCGTAAGTCTACTTACCCGACCAATCACACAATGTTTAACTTTGCAAAGGTTTTTTCAGTTTCCCAGTATCATATATTATCAATCTTTTCTTTCAATCTATCATTCTTTTCTTTGGGACACAAAAGCACATAGCACATAGTACAATAATACATCCTAGAAAGCATATTTATTTACATTTACATTTAGGGCATTTACCAGACGCTTTTATCCAAAGCGACTTACAATAAGTGCATTTGTTACAAATATTGTTGTCAAATTTGTTATTTATAAACTTATATATAGTTTATTCAAGTTAATCAGAGAGCAAGGTGTGTATGGAAGGTGTGAGAGGATGTGTAGTATTATGTTTGTGTGTCTGAGTGTGTATACTGTCTGCTTGCAGTGTGATGGGTGTATATATGTTTATGTGTGTCATCGAGTGTGTGTGAGTGCATGACACTTTAGTGTTCGTGTTTGTGGTCGCGCTGAGCTGTTGTCAGCGCTCCTCCGCTGACCACATGACACCATGATCCATAGCCACCGTGTCTCTGTGGCCCCCAGTGGTGGAGCAGGTGTGGCGCCAGCAGTCCGTGTTCAGGCTGCTGCAGCTGGTGGAGCTCCCCCTGCTTGAGAGTCTTCTGGAGGGCAAGGAGCTCCCCCGCCCCAACCTGCACAGCATGGACAGCGACCCGGACCTCCTGTATACCTCCAGCTACCTGGACCGAGAGGTCCTCAAGGCCTTCAGCGAAGCACAGTGAGTCTCGCACCTCCATTCACAGTTCATGTTTGATGGGGAACTTTGGGGTTTCTCAACTCGGAACGTTTTTCCCCATCATTTTGGGTGAAAGGTACTTTCGAGAGGACAATCCTTTAAATTGGTTCAGTATTGAGTGGTAAACTCTGGCGGTAACGAAACAAGTTGTATTTCGCTCTGGGGATCCTTTCCAATATGTGGTCAGACATTTATAATAACAATCGGATCTGTCAATGGCAACATAAGCACCTTGAGAGGACATACATTGACGGGGCCAATGCCACAAAGGATTACATTGCAACTTGTTTTCACGGATAACGGCATTAGTCCCTATGACCCGAAATGATCGGAAAAATATGTCAAGGCTGAAAAGTACTCCTTTAATGTCAACTGAACTGGCTCTCACAACCAAATACATCGGGAATGTTGAAATGTCGTTGTGGAGAATAGAGGGGGTTAGTGGTGGATAACATGTAGTAGTGGTGTTTTGCCCTTGTGACAGAATATGAGCGAAAAGACTCGACTGGACACGCCTTCCTTCCAGGAAAAGGTTCAGGGCACACGAACAGATAACAGAGAAAGGCAGTGTGTGCATGATTACACATACGTGCACAAAACCAAATGCAAGCTGGGTGTACAGTCTGACCACCACACTTACTATTTGTCCACCTCCAAACAGGGTCACACAATGGGAAGGGATTTGATACGTGTCTGGCCTATGGTGTTGGCAGGCTGGCTGGATAGATATGAAGTGGAGTAGAGCATTATGAGCAATAGGTAGTGCTTGCACAATGCTCCTTCTGAGAGAACCATAATACAAACGACTGTAATTTACCAAGTTGAATTGGCTTCCTGTGCGAATCATGAAGGCCTTTAAGACTAATGAAGGAAATGTTATTTCTGTTTTCTATTTGTCTATTTGCAACTGTTCATTCCTTACTGTCTATCCCTAACTGTTTATTACTAACTGTTTTAATTGTAACTTCCTGTCCCTGACCATCTATCCCTGGCTGTCTATCCCCATATGGATATATTTACATTACTTCTGAAGGTTACATCTAAAACCTCTATCCCCGTCTGGTATCACTCATCACCTCTTCCTCTTCCCCCCTGCAGGGCCGACGAGTGGCTGAGAGCAGCCATGGACTGTCTGGAGTTCCTGCCCGACAGCCTGGTTGTGGAGGTCAGCAGAGGGCTGGCCGCCTGCTCTGAAGACCAGCCCAAGTGCAAGAGGCTCTTCTACGGCCTGCTTGATAAACACTACGGCCAGTCGCAGCATCCGCCCCTGCTCAGCAACCACATCTTCGACATCCACTCCGGCATCTCGGAACTCCTGGGTAAGAAGGGAGGCAGCCCAAATGTCCACAGCTTCCCCTGTAGACGCTTTGGACGCAAAATATCAGTCTTCATAGTCTGTCTTTTAACTTTGTGTAGTGCTGTAGCCTTAGTTTTTAAGTTAGTAATCATTGACTTATATTTATGTTTTTTTCATATTGTTTTGTTTTTGTGAAAAGTGCGTATTAAGGGTGCTATATAATTAAAGTGTTGAGTTTATGTCTTGACTATCTAACTGCTGTCTTTTAATTGCTAATGTATTCATCCTAGTGAACTGTGTATGTGTGTGTGTGTGTGTGTGTGTGTCCGTCCGTTCAGTAAACGGAAAGAAGGAGCAGGCTGTGGAAGCGCTGCAGCTGTGTCTGAAGATGCAGGATTCGCGCAGCCGGGAGGAGCTACGCAGGCTACTGAGGTTTATGGCTGTCGCGTCCAAACCAGAGGAGGTCAAGCTCCATAAAGAGGTGAGCCCCTATCGCAGTGAGAGCAAGGGTCGGCTGTATTTGTGTGATGCATGCGTGCGTGTGTGTGTTTTGTTCAAATGGGCCCTCTGCTAAACCTTTGGTCTGCCCACAATAGGTTGAGAACAGAATGGCAGTGAAGAGGTCTTTCGCCGGGGCCATCATCTACAGCAGAAGACTGGCTAAAGGGAAAGTGGATCTGATGGTGCTGTTCATGGTGGAATACCACTGTGACCTCTTCAAGGTGAGTGCTTACTAATGTGGAAGGAACCAATCAATGAGTTTGGTAAAAGCCAGATTGTAAACAAAAAAACTGATCTGTCTGGGAAGTGAATTAGATAGATAGATAGATAGATAGATAGATAGATAGTTAGATATATTAGATAGACGGACGGACGGACGGACGGACAGACAGACAGACAGACAGACAGACAGACAGACAGACAGACAGACAGATACAACTTTATTTTTTTTTACAGCACAGCAGCAGTGAAAGACACAGGATATAATACAAAACAAAAAAAAATACAAAGTAGTGCTAAGGAAAACAAAAATAGATGCTGAAGTAAATTCTAAAGTAAGGACAAACTGAACAAACAGGAATTGGAATAATGCTTGTTTGATCGTGGTGGAACATGGGCCTTGAATCAGAGCAATATGTTAACTTTTTTGTGTTCTTTTGTCCACCAGATCCCTGTGTCGTTGCACAGGTTAGTTAGTGATCGCCTTTTGAATATCGTGAGGGGGAAAGATCCAGATGACGTCATTACAGGTTGGTGGATTGTTTTTTTGTGCCATCCATTTTTACATTCCGTCATACAATAACATTAGATTGTAAAAAAAAAAAATCCCGTGATAGCTTATCCAAATCTTTACATTCCATCAAACAATAACATTAGATTGTTAAAAAAAAAAAAAATCCCCTTGATAGCTTATCCAAATCTTTCATCTCTCTCTCAGGCCCCACATATTGCAGAAGAGTAACAGGGAAGGACTTTGTAGAGAGCGCCCAGAAGACAACTCACAATGAACTGCGCTCCTTACTGAAGAGCATCCACGAGAACACCAAGCTCTCGACCAAGGAGAAGAGGAGGCTTCTGGGACAGTTCTACAAGGGCCACCCCGAGATCTTCGTCCAGTACTTTGGCAGTAGGATGGCCGCTGCAGACCTATGATCGTCTCACGTCGGGGGGCATTTATTTATTGATTTTTGTATATTAATGTATAGATGAAAAAAAAACAGTGCTAGAACAAAACGTTTAATGTGAAGAGGATGTAAAGATCAGTTTTTTTTTATGTTTTTACAACCATATGTGAAGTGGATATATTTAAGAATAATTTCGACTTTAGTTGTGAGCATGAAAAATGAATTTCTGAAGGAATTTTAACAGGCATACAATGGAAGGTGTGCCTATCTTTTGTGAGTGAATGTCGAACGTATAGTTGTGAAACAGAAATTGTGTCAGAAATGTAGGTAGGGCCGTGCAACAACAATAGCATCAGGAATAAAAGAAAACTGATCGTATACTTTATGTATGTTACATACGGTTTAACCATGGTTGAGCAAGCCTCGGTTTCTCAATCTATTATTCAAAGGTCCAGTTCTCTGCTCCTGTTGTTTTCCACTCGTTAGCAACACATTCATGTCTGTTAAGCTATTTGTGGCAAACATTCTCATATTGGTTTACAGAAATTCCTGTTGAGAATTTAATTTATTTGCAAAGTGGGAATAACATTACCAATGCCTAGCCATTAAACAAATGTATTGAAGCAGAATAAAACCAAGATTTTCTATAACTCACACAATATGTCGATTGGTCCATTTCCCTGACTTCACATCTTTACTGTCTGGAGTATTGAGCGAACATTTGTTCAGTGTACAAAAGTATCTAGGATATGATTTTATTCAAAGAAATTTACAGTAAGTACAGGTCAGGAAATATAGGCATTCTAAAGGAACAGTTCAGTTGCCACTGAACTGTTCGACAAATGTATCTGAGAACGTTGTTCATTATCCCATTTCTGTTTTGTGGACCCACAGTTACACAGTGTTATGTCAACATAGTAACCAAGTGAATTCTTTCATTTAAAATCTAAGTATAAATGACAAAGAACCAATAGCAGGGCAAACAATGTGTTGGGTTGCTCAACAGTGATTGTACCAATCACCTGTGAATATCAACAGCTGGTTGGCACGCACGCACGCGCGCGCGCACACACACACACACACACACACACAGATCCAAAGTACTCACACTTATAAGAATTTATTTTGTGCATTATACATGTGTAAAACCCAGAAATCTATTGTTTGAATTGCATTTATTTAAAACTTGAAAGTGGTATCGATTGAAATCAGATTATTAAAGTTAACAGTACATTAAAATGTCCACCTTATGCTGGGTCAGATTCAGCATCCAGTTCCTATACTATACTTACCTCTTCATCCATCCCTAGCTCGGGTGTTTGCCGAAAAATAACCCCACAATCATGCACTCTACAACAAGGGCTTTACTTGTTAAATGGTACCAAAAGACCGATAACACCTTTGAGATTGGTGAACACAGGAACTATGTGGTGGCTAGGTCAGAATACATCTAGAACCCAGCATGATTGGAAGGTTATACTTCCGCCTGAAATAAACAATGTTTTAGAGCAGGGGTCTCAAATTCGTGGCCCGCAGGCCAAATGCAGACCGCTACCTAATTTTATGTGGCCCGCGAGCACTTCAAATGTATTCGATTATTATTATTATTTTTAAAATTTTCAAATTCATTGAATAAGAAAAATAAATCATTGAACAGTTTCTACCAATTCTACTGTTTCCGTGTAATCATAATAAAATATGAACATATTAGATTGACTTAACAAGGGTTGTAGTAGGACACCTGTTCCAAACAAGTGGTCTGAGGCCTCGGTCCTACAGGTTATGTTATTATAACACAGAGCAATGTGCTTACATATATTTTAAATGTATGTAAATGTATGTACCAGAATGTAATGTATATTTGTACACTTGAATAAAAAATCAAATGGAGACAGTTATTTAACAATATCTTACAAAATAAGAGATTGATTGAAATAAATGATATAGTCTTTCAACCGGCCCTTTGAGGGCAAACATAGCCCGGGGGGGGAGGAATTTGTTTGAGACACCTGTTTTAGAGTATCATCTTGTGTCCCTACAACATGGGATCATAACCCAAAACGTTATGAGGACTGTCGTAAAGTTTGGATGCCAATAATGAGAAGTGGAGTTAAGGTAAAGAGGTTTTACTAGAGGTATACAAATGTGATGAGACAGACCTCAGGCGATGAGATAGGTGAATATCTCGAGAACCCATCGTCAGATTTTTCTGTTGGACAAGCCAAACCATCTAAATTGCACCATAATGTAGCGATAAAGACTGTTTTCTAATTAAAGGCTATTACTTCAAATGGGAACCCCTCTTGGTCAGTTAAACCAATGTAAACAAGGACGGATGGGCTCAAAATGCCGCATACACTGGATTGTCCACTTATGGTGGTGTTTCGCAATCAAATACCTTTATGACAAAAACAACTAAGGTAAGATCTTTCTTTTGGTTGCAATCTGAAAAACCTTAAATTTGAAATTGATGTTCTCTGGTGGAGCCTCGTTTTGAAAGAATACATTTGTGTAGTGGGACTATCCGTATTGGTTCCTGATGTCCAGATCGTAACGGTATATTAAATGGAGTGAAAAAGTGTGCCATTTACATTTTTGGTATACTTTCGTGCCCTGTTCAATCAGCCAATGTTATTGTCAGTAGTCCAGTCATTAAGCTTGATAACTGCCAACATGTGAAAGTTGATAAGCCTTCAAATAAACACCCAATGAACATTAGAGCAGTATTCCTATCAAAAAGTTGAGATTCCTACACTGTCCAACACGAAAAAGGTTGACTTAAATTAGACTACGGGTTGCTTTACTTGACAAAGCGAAACATGTCACATTTGTCTGTACCAATACTGCAACCTAGTGGTAACTCATAAATAACACATTTATATTGACCGTCAATCATGATATTGTGCTGGAAGTGAAAATAAATGAAGAACCTGGCTTAATTTTTCCCCTTTTTATTTGGAGAAAGTTTACCTTAAAAAAAAAAAGATTCCACTTAGTCTTCACTTGAACATCACGAGTCAGAAAACAGCAGTGTGCGAGAAACAAAAACCAAATAAACCCCATGGAATTAAAAGCTTTGTACAGTATATGGTCATGTTTTCAAAAATAAAAACTGTTAAAAAACAACAAAGCAACAAAAATGCACAAGTCTGAGTGAGTGAGTGAGTGAGGGAGAGTGAGTTTTCATGGCTGTACAACAACAGATGCAACAGACTGTAAAGTATACCGTCACACGTATACAAAACATGTAGGACGTGGAAGATTGCCCTCTGGGAACACGAGTTGAGTGAAGGGCTGTTTTATTTTAACATTCGTGCCAGCGTTCACCGTCTGTAAAGTGTGGTGTTGTCGGCTTCCTCAGTTTAGCGTTTTGTTTCGTTTATCGAATCCTCTTCTGCTGGCGCGAGCGGTAGATGTCGTGCACGGGCGGGGCCACGGCTCCCTTGTCGTCCTCTTCATCCGAGTCCACGTTGGGTCTCTTCAGAGACTTGCCGCTGCCCGCGTGGTTCTCCATGGCTCCGTTGCCCTCGCCTCCTGCCGCGTCCGGCAGCCGGCCCGTGATCAGCTCCACCGCCGCGTCCACCGCTGCAGGGGTAGAGGGATAGAGGTGAGCCACCATGATTTAACAGGTGACGTATTATACCACCAGCTGTGAGTGTGATTAGCCTTAACAAGCCGTTTTGAAAATCGGCCTCTTCTGACATCATAGGTGGGTGTACACCTAGATGTATGACGGACAGATTTGCTACAGTCCACTGGGTAGGCTGGTAGACTGATCTATCCAGCACACATCTAGGTGGGCACGGCCACTTGTGACGTCACAAGAGGCCAATTTCCAAAAGAGCTTGTAACGGCCAATCACACTCACACCTGGTGTTATAATAGGTTACATTTAAAACAGCAATCAAGTGAGCAGGGGGAAAAAAAAGACAGAGGATAACTTACTCTCAGGAAGTGTGCATCTCCTGAAGGTCTCCATGACTTCATCCACTTGGACGAAGGGACCCTGCGGCGAAACAAGTAGACTCATCAACGATACAATACAACTTATGTTGACCCACTTCCTTATCTCGTTGAGCAACCACCCTTAGAGGGAGTCATTGGGTGGTTTTTCAACCTGGAATCCTATTTTCGCCCATCATTTTGGGTCCAAGTGAATTATGTGGACAACAATCTTTGCACTTGGTCCAGTATTGAACTGCAGCCGTAATGTGCAGTAAAGGGCTGTAACGTAATCCTTTGGGGGCAATAGCACCCTGTCAATGTAGGACCTCTAAAAGTGCTTGTTTTTGCCAATGACTGAATCACATTATATTCTATAAATTTGGAAAAAAAACCTTTTGCTTGATTCGGTTTCGTTTGTTTATGTTTCTAATCACTCAACGAGAATTTTCGCTATGTTCCTATGCCATTACACTCTCAACCCACCTTCAGCCAAATCTTTAAGGTAAACCCAAGGTACACATTCTGTCGTCCGACCCAACAAACATTTGCCTGCACGGGTCTCTCACTAGTGTTTCATCATGAAAACCCGACTCAAACGAGCGAGATCAAGCGAAAGTCAAAGAAAGAAGTTGAATCACTCTCTAAGGATCCTTTCCATAATGTCAGACAGTTATAACAAATGCAGCCAGTTGTCACGGATTACGGCTGCAGCCTTTTCGTTGCAATACTGGACCAGTTTCCAAACTGCTTGTCCGCATTAGTCTTTTGGACCGAGACGATGGGGGGGGGAAAAAGGGTCTAGATTGAATAATCCCCAGGTCGTCCTTTAAGAAAGCGCTGGCTTTACGAAAGCCCTGGCTGGCAAAGTGTCGTACTCACAGAGAAGCAGCTAGGTGGGGGCAGGAGCTTCATGAGGAGCACAGCCGCCGGAGGAACGGGGAACACTCCTCCTGGGACAGGGTGCAGCCCCGGAGCTACGGAGAACAAAATCAGAGGAGCTTACAAAAAAATCTCCCTTTTCAATGGAATGGGAATCAAGGTGGACTTTGTGGAGTGACATGATCAGAAGACAATTTTAACATGCTCCGTAGTGTTGTGATTGAGCGTCGGGCACTATGCTAATGACATACTTACTGCCGACGAGCTGCTGATGAGCTAACCGGGCAACAAGAACTGCAATAGGATTTTTCCATGACATGCAGAAAGGACTTTCACTGTGAGAATTTATTTCCCCTTTTCAACAACTTTAGGGTGGTGAATATAAGCCCAAAGGCTAAAGGGGTTACGTACGAGTGAGGTGCCGGGGCTGGAAGGGGATCATCTGGTTGGTGTCGGGCTTGGGGTACTCAGGTTTGCGATCTGCCTCGTCCTTCTGGGCGGGCGTTGAGGGGGTCACCACCGCCTCCTGGAGCAGCGCTGCGTATTTCGCACGGGACACGTCCTTGGGAGGAAGCAAGCATTATTAACACAAGGTCATCGAAAAAGCCGACACCTACAGTCGAAGACGCAGGAGAACTTCTCTTTGATATGTCGTCCGCAGGCTGGCTCTTTTGCACACCTTGTATCCCAGGGCTTTGAGTTCACTGCCGGAGCATGGATAGAGGTCCATAAACTTGTAGCGGTCGACCAGCAAGGCCGTCTCTTTGCCCTCGTACTCATCCTTGAAGGCTGTGAAACGCCTGCGCTCCACCTTCAGAATACTGGCCAGGTCTCCGATGTTGCTCTCGAAGGCCAGGAAGCGAGCCCAGATCTCTCTGGAAGGGGAGCGCCGGACAACGAAGAGCGGGGACGTCAAGATCATCACATGGTTTTCACACTGGATCGTGAATTTACATTTCTTAGGAAATTGTTGTGGAAAAGTCGTACCCTGATTTCTCGGGTGACATGCTTCCCGAGGTGAGCACTCTTTCAAACAGAACCCGAGTGTTGTTGTCCTCTAGAAGGGAAGGTCACACAGAATAACAAGTCAAACACAAACAACAGGGACAAAATGCTGAGCCCTCTGTCTACAACAGGGTCATTGGGGGAAAGTGCTGCAATGCAAACAGAACCTACCGTTGAGATGGGAGAGATAATCGATATAGGCAAGAATGTACTCCGGGATGTCACCATATTTCTTCAGACCAAGTTCAAATATCTTGAAGGCCACCGATTTATCCTTTAATGGAAGACACAAGGTAAAACACAGATTAACACAGAATCACAGAGAATAACTTAAAACGCAACGATTGAACCACTGCAAGGCCGCATACGAGCGGGGACTTTTTGATTGCTTTGCGGCAGGATGTTGTCCCTTTGGACTTTCCGGTCGCTTCTTCACCTTGCTACAGTAGTACTCCATGAGGGCCGCCGTCACGTAGACGTGGTGCCTCGTGCGGAGGTCCTCCCGGGCCTTCTTGAAGATGGTCCGGCCCATCTTGATGCCCTCCGCCCTCCTGGCGAACTTCATGTACTGGATGTACACCAGCGTGGGGTCGATGTCCTCGATGCCCAGCAGGCGGTTGTAGATGCTGTGGACCTTCTCGTGTTTCATGCGACTCTGGTGGGCGAGAACACGTCAACGTGAGCGACTTGAGAGGACGGTCTGTGTTTGCGCGCGCTCTGCCATCCGGGGGGCTGCCGACACCCACCTCCTCGTAGTCGGCGAAGGAGAAGTACAGCAGCATATTCTTCTTGAGCAGGGTGCCGATGGCTCGCTCGTAGATGTTGGCCGCCTCGTCGCTGAACAGCTTGGCGTTGTTCATGTCCTACGGAGTCAATCGCAGAGAGTCAAATCGTGAATGGCATAAAACGGGCAATTCTTTTCGTTAAAACCACCCCATATTAGATAAAGGGTTGGCGATTGGCCCGACCTGGGCTAGGTCTGCTGGAAATCTGTCAGAACAAGAGGAAGGGGGTCAGACCCTCTACTGGAGCAGATAAAAGCTTTGGTTGTGGTCTCTCACCCCTTTCTCGGCGAGCAGTTTGCTGGACTGCTCCAGGTACTGTGCGGCCTCGTACCAGACGTCAGGATGGTGGCCCAACACCAGAAGGCACTGCTCATAGGCAAACATCACTGTACGGGCGAAGCAGGAGAACAATCAGCGGACCACATCTATCGAGACTGACCGTTGCAATACCCTCATATGGGATAAGATCCTGGTGGCTTTTTTTATAGAATAAAATGACAATATCTATCATTATCTTTTCAGATGTACCTACTGTTCCAAACTATTATTTGTATTTATGTACACACAATTATCAACCATTTAGCAGACAATGTTAAACAACGCAACCTCCCCTTTATAGACGCGACATTTGGGTTTGAAACCCAGAGCCTTTCGGTGGTCATTACGCTACCCTGCCCTATGTCACATCAACCAGAGGCTTGACCGCAGATGGGGCTGGCAGCGGGCCAATCACCTCTCTTTGTGATGAGGGTCTGGTCTTCTGTGCGCAGAGGGTTGCTCTTCTCCCACTGGATGTACTTCTTCCACATCTCCACCTGCTGCGCTTCCTGTGGGGAGTTCTGAGGGGGCACAGAGGGAGCGTTCCGATCCAGCCCCTTCATCACAGTCTCGTATTCCTGGAGGATACACAGCCGTTGTTACAACAATGAACGACGGCGGAGACGGTGCAGCTACACTAGATTGGTCATGTGACTGCATTCCGGTTGCGCTGGAGGTCCAACTGCTACACCTCACCTTTGCCACCCTCCTGGCGTTCATGTAGTCTCTGCTGCGATCCTCAATCATCTTCTTGGCCAGGTGTATATTGATGCCCTGGTTATAAAGCACAAAAGGTCAGAGGTCATTTTGATTCAGGCCACTGCCCATAATCCATCTGAGGCTCTGGTAATATGTTTGGATATCGGTTCGGGCCGAGCTGCGGCTCCAGAAAGCCTGAATGCGTGCGTGCGTGTGTCCCTCACCTCCTCATATTTGCTGTAATCCCTCCAGAGCTGCTCGATGTTTATCATGGGATTGACGCAGCCCCTCTGGTACACGCGCCGCACCGCTGTGATCCTCTGGTTTTCCGCATATGAACCCACCGCCTCACTGTAAACACAAACAGCATTAACCATGGCTGGAATTCGAAAACGTATGATGGGGCCGACTGAGGAATTAAAAACGCCAAGTGAACATTCGAGAGATGACACAGAAAATATGTTTTTTCTAAATGTACTTACACTCCTTTGAGAAAGTTGATATAGTCCACCCATATCTGTAAGAGAAGGTCATTGTTTACCAGTTGGTCAATTATTTTCACTTGCCAGGATTTTTTTACGATACATGCACGCCATTAATGAGCAGGTAGGGTTCATCATCATGCTCAAGGATGCCTAATTAGTGTGGACATTGGGGTTTAAAGCGAGAACTTTTAGGCCGGGATTCAAACACCCTACTAACTAAACCGAGAACAACGTGCACCATTAGGTCATAGTTATAGCAAAAGATTCTTACCTGGTAGGACATGATTTCCATGCCAATTTTATCAAGGGCAAAGTCATATGCTTGGGCCATCTTCTCCCTAGAGCAAACCAAACAAAGTACCATGTTATAAATATTATTGAATATCGGTTGAAGGGCCCTTCCTTCCTTCCCCATGAAACGGAGCAGCGGCTGGGACGCTCACTTGTAGCTGGGCAGCTTTCCTTTGGTCTCCCGTACATAGGCCAGATAGCACTTCCAAAGATCGATGTGCAGGACTTTCATCAGACATCTCTGAAACAGCTGGAGAGCGGAGAAACAGAACACGTACAAGAGACTTACACCATGAGAAGGGATCGGTGTTCATGATTGATGACTTCATGTGACAGAATGTATAATTCATCAACAGCATTATAATTTCTCCTTTGTCCATGCTTTAACTACAGGAACTGATACCCTTAAGGAAAACACACCCCTTGATTAATCGGTTTTCCCCTATCCATTAATATAGGTTATATTGCAATTGAGAAAATGTCATTTGTATGTTATGCTATGTGGGCTTTGATATATTTCAGTCATTACAAAACTGAAATTAATAATATCTATAGCCACAATCCTTAAATTAATTGTAATGTTCATATTAGTCATACTCTTAACACACACACATACTCTTAACACACACTTAATTACAGCTAGTAATTAATAATAATTTTTATCTTCCGTTTTCAATGTAAAATGATAAACAATTAGAGCTAAGGCTACATTATGTTCATAATGTGGATACATTTGTGACCAAACGTGCACCTTAGTATGTTTGAATGGTCATATTTGTGTGTGTATAGAAGAAGGCCCACTTGTATATAAATAAATATGAATAATTATCAATTAAAACATTTCATACAGGTTTTGCCATTAGTGCCAGATAATGCAAATGATCCAACAGATGTAAACCTTGATGACAAGTAAGCGATCGACCCTTAAGTTTCTGCACTAGTCAAAATACACGACGTTTATTCTCAATGATTCCAACACATGGAAAGAAATAACAATCGACTCCAAACATAATAGTGCAATTAAAACACAGGTTATTTATACAGCTACTATTGAAATCAAAACAAACTTGAGTTTGGTTTAATAATTTTTGTACATGGTTGATTTACATTGGAAAATTTGATTAGATGGATGCAGTGATTGAAGAAAAGGAGAAAGAAAAGCAATCATTGTGACCTAGGCGTCATGGGATTTAAAATGACGGTTGATTGACTTACCTTTTCTACCTTGTCATAGTTTTTTGCCTTGATCTGCAAATAAGAGTGTAGATGTAATGTTAATTCAGCCAGCCTCTCCAGAAATCATGTATCATAATGTACACATGCAAGTCACCACTCATAACACAAACAAACCCTCTAAGATCAACAAAGTGAAATTCACACAAGAATGACAAGCTACAATTTCAAGTTCAGGGTTTATTATATTTGGTAGTTATTGCCACAATGCCCACAAACATACCCGTAAACCCTAGCTCCTAAAACAAAAATTAAATAAAAACAGGGAACGAGGAAAGAAAATAAATGTTATGCCTCCTTATAATAAAGCATGTACAAAACGCTATTCCAGCTCTTTGCTGGCTAGTTTAGAGATAACTGCTAAAATGAGGTTGAACTCAGAACAACATGGTGGCCTTGAACTAGGATAATAAAATCTGGCCAGCTCCGGAACATAAATATAGTACATGTCTTCTGCACAGTCGACGAAAAAATGGGGTAGCCAGAACCATCAACTTGTACCACAATGTGCCAAAATCTGCCAACAAGCCACTAAACACCTAGTCAAACCAAATGGGCTGAAAATAAAACATTGTAATGACTGGTTAATTCACAAAAAAAAGTTAGACGTAAAGGCAAATCAATATTACAGGATGTCAAGTTGTGAACCCAAGATTGTTGCCTTATGGTGGAGAGACCATAACAGCCAGCAGGAACAGCCAATCCACATCACTGTCTGATTCCTTTTACAAAATTAAATGGAAATATATCAGAACTGGAGCATTAATAATATGCCAGTTACATCTGAGTATGTCTGGAAAAGGCATTTGACAGATCATCTGCAACAGTTCTGTGAATAGTTGCAGTCATTCTAATGCTGACACCCTCTACAGTGATCAGGATGAACACTCAAAAAGGCCACATTTAAAATCATAGCTGGAAAGCAAGGTTTCCAGAATGCTGCGTGTATAACATTCACAGGTAAGGACAAAGCCCTCCATATCACGGTAAAAGCATTTTGATAAGCAAATCTCAATCACCAAATAAATCTATCAAAAAATATTAAAATGCATTGTAGCTGCTCTTGATTTGGTTGGGGATGCTAGCTTCAACTTCAAAATGACTAAATGTGACCCAGTTTGTCATGTGCCTGCACAAGGCCAGTCTATTTCACAGCAGCGCATCTAGGTGAAAGAACAGCAGCCAAGCAGAAGGGATAGGCCAGGAGAGAAAACGTTGTATGTCAAATGGATGTGTGTCAAATCAATGAAACAGCCAATGTAGTATAACTTAATTAAAAAAAAGACAAAGATGCAATAATTCACAATGCACGTTTTCTATTGTCATTTTTCTTTTTGTATTTTATTACATAGTATGTTCTTAAAATCATCCTCTTGACATGGTAGCACTAAACCGCCTTGCAGAAACAAGAGCCATAAGATGTGGCACTGAAAAACAAACTGGGTTAGAATAAAACCCCAAACCACAACAGAAGGAAAACAGCAGAATGTAGTCACTACCCACACAAACCGAGAACGCAATTGCTTGGGGGAAAAATCTATCCATTAATAGTTTTTTAAAATCAACTGTTTGTCTGTTCTGCAATACTCTAAATGACCCTGAAAAAAATGGCTGCTTGAAAATAGATTATCCCTCTCTCGCACTCATACGGCAGTGAATGGATGCAAAATACTGTAGTAAACTTTGGATGTCTCTACCAAGATGAGAAATTGTTGGACTTCCCTATAAGTAATGTCAAGTTCAACAACTCTTCCTTGCGGTATGGAAGAAGGCATAACAAACTTGGATCATCACCATTAGGGGTTGAGAAAGGATAGCGGAAGAAAGTAGTCAGAAAATATATATCCCATGGGCCATTTAGAATACCTCATTAAGCATCAATGAGTTCACCTCACCAGGCATCTTAAGCAGAATTGTTGAGAATTACTTTGCATGTTGACACACCCAATTCCTCCTGGGGTGTAGGTCCAATTACTTGCCCAATGCATGTTGTATTAACCCAAAGTAACCAAACAAAGTAATAGAAACAGCCCACAAAGAAATGTGATAGACAGGGCTCTAGAGGGGCAAACTATAGGAAAAAAAATCCTCTTTGGATTATCCTACCTTTAAAATCATCCAGCCTTTTAAAAACTAACCTCAAACATGTTATAAAGACAATTGAAATTACCAAAAAAAAAAAAAAAAGAGTGGGTTATATGCCTTGCTCTGTGTAGGAGTTGGATTATTTTAACAATTATGTGGAGCCTAACTCAATGCGTTAGTTTCTCATAATTTAAGTTCAAAGGGGCATGACCCTAACGTAGCCAAACATACTTACCAAAATGCAATTACCCTATTTAGTCACATATATTTGGTCACAATATTGGAACGTACACAGGTTAACAATTCCTTCTTTTTTTTTTTTAATATATGGTGATTTGGTTTGGGTAACAATTTGCATAGCCTGGACCAGGGTGTGGCTACCACTAAATAGTAATTTAAATGAACCCATCCTACTCGTCAGTTGTTCTGGTCTCTAGAGCAAACTATTTGAAAACTGTGTTGTACCATTTAAAAGAAAAAACCTGAAGGACTTCATGATGGGACTTAAAATGTTTGTATTGAATCCAGCAAACTGTAAAAACTATGATGTCTTAAAGCTGCTGCTACATGAAATCAGAAAATATTGTAGCTTAGAGAAAGATGTAGGGTGGTAAATGGTTAATTCTTCAAAGGGGGATTACTCAAGGGGTGGGATAAACATGTTGGTCACACAACACCTGCCATTTTATAATGTATTTGTTTAAAACAAAAATGACTCCAAAGAAATGACACAGGAGGCAATAAATTGACACGACAAGTGAATAAAAGGCTAATGCACTCCAATACCATTAAAATTATTTTAATACCGTTGCAGATCAAACATGCAACAAATGCATTTTACCCCATTTGAAAACGGCGCATAATGTATTACTATATTTGAATTCTGGAAACATAAGCAGTATTTTCTGAAAAAGAAAATGTTGGAGCCACCCATTTTTATAGCCACAATCCTTAAATTAATTGTAATGCTCATATTAGTCATACTCTTAAAACATCACAGCTAGTAAGTTTACCAGTTAATAAGCAAAATAAATTACCTTATTCTATTAGTAAATCAAAAATGCATATCAATTTAAGAATTGTGGCTTTAAATACCTTCTTATTTACGTGTGAAAGTCACATTGTTGATCATGTCAGAATACCAAGCCATTCACACAAAGTTGTAAAAATAAAAGTGTATTAACCTCTGCTTCAATGAATAGCTTCCAGAATCTGCCAGAACTGGGGAACTGGGTGACAAGTCGCTCATATGTCTTCCTGGCTTTATCTATGGGCTGGTTCTACAGGAGGAAAGTGTATTGACATTGGAACTAGGTTAAACTTACCCAATCACTCGGAGGTGGAATAGATGCAATGTTAAAACACTTCATCACCATGACAATTTATAACACCCCTTTTTTCCCTCCCACCCGACCACCCCAAAACCAAATGAATTAAACCCGGGAGTGCAACCCTGTGTCACTAAACCTGTGCTTCTCGAATCAGAATGCTCCATGCGTCAAGGTCATATGGGTTTTCTTCCAACTTCTTCTCTGCCTTCTTCACCTTCTCCGGAACATAGTCTCCTGCTCCCTGCAAGAGAAAATGGAAAGAGAGATTATGTTTTTTGTTGGTACCAAACTAGGGCCTAGCACGCTCTGATTGGAGTGTTTGGTCGTTGCAGCCATTTCGTCTGTGGCCCAACTAGTCTTTAAACAAGGCTGCAAAACTAATCCTATAGTTAGGCCAAGTACTACGATTACAAGGGACGGCCTAATGACCGGACCCTGTGGATTTCAGCGTGACAGCCATGCAAATCTCAACATGCTTCTTTGAGACAATAGGCTTCATCAAGGGACTGCAATCTGGTCAATCTTTAAATTAGTGTTACAACGTAGATGGTACGATGAGTCTGACTTAACAGGTCTTCCAAGGCCCACATTTCACTTGCAGCCATGTCCATGAAAGAGTGAAAATGACCCGACATACAGATCAATGGTTAAATACGAAACGGACATGGGAACAAGACGCCGAGTGGCTGTTAAATATGCTCACGTTACTTTACTTGCTATACATCCAGCCTTGCCGAATCATCATTAGTTACATCGAAGGTGTTGAGGGACAGTCCAGTTATTGGTTTACATTTCGACGGAAGGGTTCGACATATACAACCATGGTTAGACCCCGTGAATAATTGCCATATCGCAAACATTGCGTTGCATAGAAAGTTACATTAACTATTCATCGATGAGAAAAACAATTGAGATTGACATTTCGACTTTGAATGAAGGGTACAAATGTTCCATCAAGTGTTTACTACCACCAGCACATATGAACAATGTGTGTTGTTTGCTTGTACGCTAGCAATACGGAGGCCTCGTTGACTGCAGTGCAAGCGAGGCACTAGCAGGGCTAAGCTAAGTCATGCTAGCCTTAGAGTTGATCAAGAGTAAGGAACTGAACGTTTGTATACGACATACCTGATCAGCTGCTCCTTCGGCGGACATGGCTGAGTCTATGATCTAATATAATGGCAACTTGATTCAAACACAATATACAAGGCTTTACGAAATGTTTAAAACTGTAGCATAGCTCACAACGGGCACAAGTCAGTTGCCCGCAGAGCGCGCCTGGTCGTCCTCTCAAAATGGCGTGATCTGGATTCTACTTCCTTTAACAATGGATGTGTCCAAGTGATATATTATAAGAAGGTTATTATAACAACCACATAGTCACAGCATGTTGCCTGAAACCCATTAAAATAAAAACAATAAATGAAGAAATTTGTTATTTAATTATTATCAATTATTGATAATATGTGATAATAATATTTGATAAATGTGTAGGCGTAAATAGCCGGACATCGTTAGTAAAATGATACAAAAGTGCCATTCTTCGCAATTGTTATAAACATTGAGTTAATTTGCTGTGTATGATTTAGCAATGTAGACTTTAAAACTGCGGAAATAGAAAAAGCATGTTTATCTAGAATGATGAACTTAAAAAGTAAATTTATTAATTATTGAAATGCGATTATTATCATATTATCCTAGTCGTCAAATACAAATTAACAGATGTTTGGAATTTGCATTTAATTCTCATTACAGTTTAGATAAATACTCATTTACTCTTATCTGTCAACAGAGGGAGACAAATGATACCGTCATCCGCCGTGATTTGCGTTTGCGCTTGTGTTGTTAAGACTAAAGCAACAGACCATGAAGTTGAGAGTTTATATTACGCCTAATATTGCTGTTAATACAAATAGCAATACTAATAAAAAACGAAAACTATTATTTATTCTAATAATGATGAGAAAATGTTGCTTGGCTGTTGTTTTGCTGTATGAAATTAATGCAATTAGGATGATCCTGAAAGGTGCCAACAACTGGACTTCGGTGGACACCACAGGTGACAATTAGCCAATATATCATTAAAATATTTAAAGACGACTTACTCAATTTCGAAATCTAGTTTGTTGCAGATATTGTGAAACATGGTGAATGGTGAGGCTTCGGGGTGTCTTTGGATGCAAGGATCATAACCATGTCAGTAGGTCTATAAGTAACGCATGTGTGAAGTGGATCTTTGCCTTTTCTCAGACCCTAAATGCTGGCCAAGGTAACGTGATGTGCATAGGTTTGGTATTCCTAGCATTGATAATGCTATAAATGGGTGGGTTCACGTGAATACAGCAGTTGCCTATGCAAGCTGACCAAAGCAAGTGGAACTCTGGCGGTTGGCTCAGCAAATGTCAACAAACAGTTGTCTGCAGAAAGATTAGGTTACTGCTGACCACTGTTGGTCTTCTCAGACACTGGGGGATTATGGGTGTCTTTTTGTGAGCTGGGTGACAACAGACTTTCAGGCCCAGTCAAACATTTTATTTCCTACAGGCTACCATCTCTGGTGATAAAAATAACATAAATCGCACTTCGTCATTTGTTTGAAGTGTCAATATTTCCCTTTTTTGTTCCTAAATATATATTTATGAACGGGTCAGTGTTTAATGCGTTATTGTATTTCTGTGATGTTTAGGTTACAAATGCTAAGCCACAAAAGCAATTCAAACACCCATAGCCTACACTGCATTGCATGTATTTCATTATTATATTATTATAATATCCATTTTTCCTTTAGAACGCTTTAACTTAACCCTCGTCACTCATTATGTAGCCTCGATTTACAATCTCTCTGTAAATTAGGATATATTGTTTTTACTTTCAATAAAACCAAACCTCTGAATTATGTATTTTTATATTCCTAGACAAACTGTTGTAATCAAAATGTAATCTGTATTTTCTACTATTTTATATAGAAATTTAGGCTTTGAAAGCACGATTACTCCTCCATTCGATTGCTCTGGTCTGCCCTATGCCGTCAAAGAATCACAAACACTTCGCACGCAGTCGCGAGAGAAAAGGGACATGTTGGAAACTGACAGACCCGCGTAACCGTTCGTTTGGGGGGTGCCGCACACCCTTTCAGAGATGGGCTACTTTGCCCTAAGACGCATGAAAATGAACTGAAGAGTGAAGCTACAATCTGGGCAATGTGTGGTTTGAATGGACATTCATATGTATGAGTTATTTGAAGTTTAAAATGTGGGCGATGGTGGTGTTATCGAGAGCCAGCTCTCCCTTCCCTTCGTCTAGGACAAGATGGCAGCAATGCAGGCACACTGTGCATGGTATGGCTTCATAAGTCCATAACATGTTCAGAAAAGACCTGGATTATACCCATTGTGACTCTATGTGAAGGTGAGTTTGAAACAAATGTTTTTAAGGATAAGGCTAATCATCAAGGTTTAATGGAAGCTCTACTGTAAAGTTGTGACTAAGTTGGCTGCTGCACAACGTTAGCTTGATAAGATTACAACTGGACATTGCATTTCGTTATGTGAGTTGAGATAACTTTGTTTCAAAGCGCCACTTCCTCTTCTTTCTGTCTGGAAGGTATTTCTAAAAGAAAAAACGAATAAAAAAACGTTTAAAGTCGTGAACGGTTGTATTCTGAACTGGTAGTTAGTTGTCTATCACCTGACTGAGTTATGTTATAAGAACAATAACAGCAGCACATTGTTATTCAGCTATTATATCAGGACAATTTTTACAACATTAACGATATAAACGATTATAATATACTTTATTAATTCATTTTGATCCATGCATCCCATTAGATCACATGAAAACGCTGGAATTTTAATCAAACATCCTAGCACATGTTATAAAGATACGATACAGTTTTGCGTTGTTGTACTTCTTGTACATTGACATATGCGTCATGTTACAAATGGGAAGATCTAAAGTCGTTGTTATGGAGAGGCGAATATAATCCTTGACTCTCTGTATGAATAATAAGTGAGCTGGGGCTCATCTTCTACTTGACAATAACAGTAATTTACGTCTGCTATCGTCACAGCTATTCCGTGAATTGATCCGCTTAACTTCCAAATGTCTAATGTTCAACCAAAGAGGCATTCTCTAAAACGATGCTTTTCACGATAGTTCAAGTGGTCCTAGCTGTATCGTTTTAATGTTAAACGCGACTCCCACGTATCTAACACTGTTGCTTAAAAAAAGTAACACAAACTCCACAGTTAAGCCTTGCATTAATTACTCGTTGTAAGGACTGTACCATTTCATCAAAGTACGAAAGTAAAAGTTGATGTAATGTGTTTGGGCTTTTGTTTCTTTTTGTCCTATCCAAATTAATACCTTGAGGATAGCGTTTGTTGTGTTTGTTTTCACATGAGAGATGTAATGGAACAGTGTGTCTATTTCGGAGGATTGTTTGAGTGAGGCCCTCTCCCATCTGTTCAACACGTGTTATATGATAAACCTCAACATCGCCACAAAAACGTCTTTATTTCTATGCTTGACAGATCAACCGAAGCCGAAGCCAGAATAGGTATAACAAGTTTAGTAGAGCGACGTTCATTTGTTTTTTTATTTAGAATGCATGAAGTATATTTCAAATGTACACTATACCAGTGTTAAGGTGATTTTTGATTGTTTATTTTACGATTTGATTGTTGATTATTCATCAGTAAGGCAATTCAATACTGATGCATGCCTTGCCGTGAGTGAAGCCCCTCGAAATCAGAGATGTGTCATAAGTTCACTGTGAATACATGTAGTCACATGTATGAAATCCCCTATGCAATTATAGACACTGAAACAATGCAACTATTGCATGTTAGAGCTAATGGCCGTGGCTAAAAGTTAATGGAGAACAAATGTAATTCCGCATTGCTTCACTTACAGACTGTCCGGGCCAACTGCGCAGCATTATATTGTTATAACATTAGACACGCATTTAAGTGCTTAAGGGTAAGGGAAGGAGACAATGTTGGATATAAGAACCTTAGAATTATTTATTTGAGTGAACTAACTAACTAACTAACTAACTAACTACTGAGTAACTAAGTTAGTGTGCATTTATTGGGAGTACACGAAACACAAAACTCTCCCTGCATCACAACGAACTAATGATTCACTAAATTGGAGGCAAATTCATTTTACATAACTGTGGAAGGACTGGAAGTTCTGTAATTGGACTAGCCAACTATTGTATTGCTTCTCCCTGACATTTTCTAAAGGGAACAGAATGTCAAAAAAGATAACCCAAGCCCACTTTCATTTTTGTTTTGGCTTTTTATAGGAAGAGACCACACATGTACCATTTCCCATCATTTTGTTTGAAGAGAGTCTGCTGTTTGGGGTATCCTCAAGCATACTGAGCAGTTCATTTTGTTCCTGTTATTCAATGATCCCATCATTCAGTGGTGATGAAATGGTGTGCCCTTAATCCCACTGCCGACACAGTTGAGAGAAGCATAGTTTTCTTTTCTTCTTTTTAACGACATAGCATTTGTTCATTGTCAACAGGTGTCCCTTTTGTTTATTTTTCTCTCAGTTTAGTCGTGAGGTGCTCAGGGTGAAAGGGCAACCACGTGCAATTACTTAGCAGCTCAAGGCTGTTGGGTAAAAAAAAAGGCCTTCAGCTTAGAAGGACGAAACATAATACCACAGGAGGAGCCTGAGCCACCCCCCCCCTCCCCCCAGAGGAGTATCAAGCATCAGGTAGTAATAATGTCATGGTCTGACTGATAACAGCTGCCATTTGTTAGCCTTTTCATTAAGTAACAGGTTGTACACTCTGTGAATATATTGAATCTCCAAACCGCCTTCTAAACAATGAAATAAATATGTCTGCACCTTTTAGGCAGTCTCCTAATCCCCAAATCATGCTCAGCACATGCTGTGCTGTTTGTTAGTCAACATTAACATTATCACTTGAGCTAGTGGGAATAACAATGAAAGAAACTAGGACATCTAGATGGGTGCTTATTTATGGTTTAAATAAACAAAATGGTTATCCTACTAGCCATTAACCAGCATAAAGAGTTATTGTATAAGAATGATTTAATCGGTTTAACAATTTGTATACATCCTTCAGGTTTATTTAACAATAAAGTGCAAAATTCCAACCGTAAGACATATTGTCTTTGTTTGACATTTGAACTTCTTGACAATGTTTGAGCCAAGGCTGCAACTGTGGGTTGTGTTGATGACATCACTGATTGGTTGTACCAAGCAGAGGTTTAGATGCAGTACTGTGAATCTACTTGTCTGCTGCATTAAGTGTTCATAATTAAAGTGAGACCCGGTAAATTCTCCTCTTGTAATGCATGAGGCTAACATGCAGAGAAAGGCCAGTGCTTGTGTGAAGACCATTAATTCCATGCTTTACTGACGAGTGGGTTTAACTAGTGGAAGACCTACCCTTATCAACATCAGTGAAGTCAAATGGTGCTACTTATTGTTCATGGGCCCCGAGGGATATCGAAGATTCTGAGTTGACTGTTAAATCAAGGAATTATAATAATAAAGTCTGTACAATGGTATGCATTGTTTGGAGCAACTCTCAAAGGTACACGTATTTTCTGGCATTACCTGAACTGTATGGCATAACTGGACTACTTTATGCTACTACAAGCACATTTTCTTTCTATGCAACATGAATATATATGGGTACAGTTTGCAGCAGGCCAGTCAAGTAGCTCATAGCCTGTGCTGTTTACTGTCCTGTAAGAAAAAGCTGCCTTTTCTTACTGAACACACTATATGCAACAGCATAACATCATACAATTAGTTCGCTTTTTATTCTTTGACCAAGCTCAGTGTTCGACAAACTCAAAGGTATTCAATAGCTTGCATAGTATGTATTTTGTGCCAGATCCTTATTCGAGGCCAAAGTGCATAGCTTTTTGTCCTTTTAATCTATTTGCCTCCCTTTATATTTTGCAATGAAATTAGTGGTAGATATACAGTACTACGGATTTGCACAAACCATCAATCATAGTCTTAAGTGTTCAAAATTTGAGATCCCTAGGAGTCTCTCTGTGTTCTAGTTTGAGGCTTGCTTTGTTTCTAAATATAGTTATCTGGATGTAGTGTTGATTAAAGTGGTAAAGACCTTTGGGAGGAGCTGCTTTAATGTCATTGAATGCTCCCCAAATTAAGAAGTAGTAGGTATTGGGTGCCAGGCTTCAGCAGGGTTGCTGACTACAGCCTGAAGCTTTCAAATCCAAAACCAAATGGCATTCCTATCCTTTCATTTTGTCTTTTTTTTCCCTGTAAGTGAATAGGCAGGTAATCATGATACAAAATGTTTTGATACAGAGGGAACCCGGCTAGTCAGGGTAACCAGGTTGCGGTCGTAATTGCACAGTTGAGGAATTAGCATAGGCCTACTCTATTATCGCATTTCGCATGGCTACAGGTGACCGGGTTACGGTAGCAGGTTGGAGAAGGGACAGGCGGACTATGTTTTGGACAGATATTCAGGCTCTGTAATAAAGCATGAATCTGTTCCCATTGTAGAACACATTTAACTTTTTATTTTTCTAACTTAACCTCAGCTTGATGAGATTGATACAATGGATAAATAGCTGTTGACTAATTTAGTTGGGCTGATAAACAAACACAAACAATTGCATACAAAACAAGACATGTTATTCTCTTCATCATGCTTTTTTCTCTTTCTTTTTTTTTTGTCTAGAGCTCTGGAGTGGGATGCATTGGAACATTGGAGGAAATAAACATAAAAGGTCAATTTTTTGATTGTTTCAAAGTTTGTAGGAGTTGTTAAAAAAATAAACTTATAGCACGAAACCTGAGCAGGGCCATTTGAAATCCTAAAGTGATTAAAACGTGCGGTTAACATTTGTGAGGCACTCAAAGATAAATCTACCATGTAGGTATTATCTTGAGATTTTACTAACGGTGTTGTTATATTCTCTTCCCTTCACAGGTATGGCCTCACAAGTTTTGGTCTACCCACCACACATTTATCAAACCCAGACAAGTGCCTTTTGCAGTGTGAAGAAACTCAAAGTCGAGCCGAGCAGCTGTGTTTACCATGAGAGGGCCCACCCGTGGACTTATCTGAACGGCAGATCCATCGGCATCGCACAAGCAACCAAACAAGCCCGCTCACTCGTGAGCCGAGAGTCGGCGGTGAGCGCCAGAGTGCGTGGTGGACCACAGCACCCGGTGCAGACAGTGGTGGTACGCGGAGTAAAGAGGGAGCCGGCCGGTGAGAAAGGGGGGAAAGGCCCAGCCGAGGCTGAATTGCCCCAGGACGCAGACTTTGTCCCGTCGCAGGGTCAGCGGACACAACAGACAGAAACAGGAAGGGTGGGCAGCAGTGGAGCAGCAGGGGCAGGAGGAGGGGGAAGGGGAGAGGGCTGCCGAGAAGGCGGAGGCGGGGGCGACGTGGAGGAGGAAGGTGACGGGGAAGACGAGGACGGTGGAGGTTTGAACACAGCGGATAGCTTCCAGCGATGTGGGTTGAAACGTAAAAGTGAGGAGCTAGGAAACCAAGGGAGCGCCATGCAGATAGTGGAGGAACTGTCTATGTTACCTGCCATGTTGCAAACAACGAATGTCGGGAATGCAGCCGGGCCTACCGCTGCAGCAGTTGGGGCAGGAGCGGGGGTGCCCACAAAGCAGGTTGGCGGGGCAGGCGCAAGTGGAGGGGATGGGGACTACCAGTTGGTAAAGCATGAAGTCCTGTGCTCCATGAAGAATACCTACGAGGTGCTGGATTTCCTGGGCCGGGGCACATTTGGTCAGGTGGTTAAGTGCTGGAAGAGGGGCACGGGTGAGGTGGTAGCGGTGAAAATCCTCAAGAACCACCCGTCGTACGCGCGGCAGGGCCAAATCGAGGTGGGAATTCTAGCCCGTCTCAGTGGGGAGAACGCAGACGAGCACAACCTGGTGCGAGCCTTTGAATGCTTCCAACACCGCAGCCACACCTGCCTGGTGTTTGAGATGCTGGAGCAGAACCTGTATGATTTCCTGAAGCAAAATAAGTTCAGCCCTCTGCCCCTGAAAGTGATCCGGCCCGTGCTACAGCAGGTTGCAACCGCCCTGAGAAAACTGAAGAGTATGGGCCTGATCCACGCGGACCTCAAGCCCGAGAACATAATGTTGGTGGACCCTGTGAGGCAGCCTTACAGGGTGAAGGTGATCGACTTCGGCTCGGCCAGCCATGTGTCCAAAGCGGTGTGCTCCACGTACCTCCAGTCCCGCTACTATAGGTGAGTTGGGGAAACTTTGGATACGAGGGGTTAAGGGTGAAGTCCAGTTTAGGTTTTACTCAATGTGTTGTGACTAATGAGTAAAGCAGAGTTGTATATGTCCTACCAAGGCAGAGCAAGGAAGTCCAATACCGCACAACATCCTGCCCCCTGTAGGAGCCCAATACCATCTGTGGCTCCTAAAATATTGACCCCTGCAGTGTTTGCTGACAGGGAATACACTGTTTGTGTTCCTGCTGCTTGGGAACGGAAACCAATGGTCAAAAACATACTTTGACACAATGACTGAAGTCCATGACTGCTGGTTATGAATCAAGCAAAGCACAGCCTTGAGAAATGCCCATGGTTTTGTCATTTAGCCATCCTAATTTGCAGTTGAATTACATTATTCCATTACCAATGTACTAGATGTAATGCAGGACCAAGGAATCTTATTTTTACTTGGCCGAATGTCTTGGATGAGCGTATGGAAAATTGTGATTTATGATATGGAAAAACTGATCTAGTTTATAACAAAATAGGCCTGCAGAACTCTAAACTGTTATGCAAGAGGAAGAAGCGACCCAGTTCAGGCTCTGGTTTGTCTCTGCAGAGCAGGGCTGAATGTGAGGTGAGCAGGATGTGAAGCAGTCTTTACAGTCTAGTGCTCAAATGGTCTCCATAGATGACTTACCGCCTTGCTGTTGTTCTGTAGCCATCCTCATTAAGAAGTAAATGACTTCAAGACATTCTATCATTGGGAGGAATACATACTCCCCCTCTCTTAAGCAAAGAGGGGTCATGTATATTTTTGTTGCACAGTATACAAGATGAAAACGTGAAATTCTAATGTGATTCATGTATCGGTTACTGGCTACAGTCAACAGCACCATTGTAAAAGTTTAGTAAAGACCCCCTTGTCGGGGGTTGGATCAAAGTCATTTAAACAATTCTTAATCGTAACACAATTCATTCACAAATGTCCAGGCTCCAATTGTACACCTGCCACCAGCCAATGAGATATACATTTCACCAATTTGCAGGAAAATGTGAAAATTACCAGTCATTATTGCTTGACTGATTTTCCACTCTGCCAGGTAAAACACTAAATTTGACATAAACTGATTTTGGACCATTAAAAAATGTCCATCATAATGAAAAAAACCCTGAATCTTGTTGTTTAATATTGTGTTAGATGCAGGCTCTTGTTGGCTATAGTACAAAATAATTTGTACCAGAATGTACTATATACACAGCACTGCTTGCCTGTTCTCAGGTCTCCAGGCCTCATCCTGCAGTTTCAAAGGTTAGCTTTGGTCATGCTGAAGGCTTAATTTAATGTGCGTCATCCAATTCCAATCCTGTGCCCTATGTCATCAGTAGCGGATGGAGAAAACACAGTCACTCACTCACACACTCACTCGCTCACTCACTCCCTCAAACAAACACACAGAGCGCCCTTTCTTTGATTACATTTTTAGTAACCTATTTTGGATATTAGGATTTGAATATATATATTTTTCATCTTTAGATGTACAGTTCAGTCTGTTGTGTCAGGTCATTTGCCTACATTTGAATTAGTCCTCATAGTGGACTAGTGAAGCCCTGTGTGGTGACGGAAACACAAATAGGCAGGTTGGATGCCGATCTCTGTTATTTCAGAGACACTTCCTGTTTTGACAGGTGAGGTTAGCGTTCTAAAAAAATCACACAAAACAATCCTGTTTTCCATGCGTTTAACTTCAGGTACACTTTGGCTGCTATCTTTGGCTGCTTAGATATTTACTAAAACGTGAGGTCAGACTCGAAGAGCAATGTATAACAGACCGTCTCTCTTCTGAATAACACGCACACATTCAGGACAAGCTAAACACCGTGGTCTGCATTCCTCTCTCTTCTGGTAAATGTACTATATTTCAGGAAGTGGCTCAAAATAGCTCTGTAGTCCTCTGCTGTACAGGAAGTCAGCTGTGCAGCTGCCTTGACTCTCAGCTCTGTCTACTACTGCTGTGGAAAGGTGTTCATTCTCAAAGGCTTGAAATCGAATTTCTTTGAATCATTTACAACACTTTGTGTCTTTCCCCCTTAAGCGTAGGACCTGCCAAATGATAACACGGTCTGGCTACAATTCATTCAGATCCTGCACTGGATTTGATTTTAATGTGGCCATCATTGAACTCCACGTTTCTTTTGACCCATATAACCACAATGAATGAAACACTATGTAACAAAGTGTTAAATCGGTTAATCCTATACAAAGTTGTAAATGTAGTATTATGTATGTAGTAGTATGTATGTATGTATGTATGTAGCCTATACAGAGAAGGGCATTTATGAAGCCTAAAAATGTGGTTATGTTTGGAGCGCCCCAGTGGCTTACCGGGTAAAGCCTGTACCCGTAAGGCTCACTTAGTCGCTGGGTCGCTTACGGAAGCGACCCGGGTTTGATTCCTGGCCATGGTGATTTACTGCATGTCCTCCCTGCTCTCTCCCCTTCCTGTCTAACTCTCACTGTATCTTGCATGAATAAAGCATTTAAATGCTAAAATGAATCTTAAAACAAAAGAATTGCATACATGGAAACTTGTTTTTTTGTTTTGTTTTCATTGTTGTCCTTTCAGAAGGGGCATTTCTATCAAATACATTTGCAGAGGATCTTGTTGCTTTCGTTCTTTTGTCTTTTGTCAACTTCTAGCAATAATATAGATGCCAGTTTGCCGAGAATCACCCAAACAAACTGCGAGGGTGCAGGCACAGTGGGTGATGGGGTGCTTAAAATAGCTAATGGGAAGAGAGCCAATGTGGTTTGACTTCTATAGATGGTGAAACGAACGGGCGTCCAGAATGAAATGAGTGAAATGCTAGAGAGCTCTCACTTACTGATTCAAGGTCAACCGGTTCCAGCGTCAGCTGTTTTGCTTGTTTTATTTTGTGTGGGGTGGACACTGTGTTCTGTGTACCCACCACATCAACTTAGACCTACTCTCCCTGTAGTTCCTCTGATGTCCACTGATGTCCAGGAACTGTCTGGAGGCAGACATGTATTGTTGTATGCTTGACCGTCTTTGATGAAAATAATGTCTTTGATCAATTCAGATGAGCTTGTTTTGAGGTTAAATCTGGAGTATTTGTATTTGACATGTGGCTTAAAACAGAGGGATTGTGTCATTCCTATCCAATAATGAGTAGGAATGATAAAACTGTTAAGGTTCCCACTTTAACTTTACCATTTAGTCATTTAACAGACACTTTTACTTGACATAAACCCAGGGTTGTCAAAATATTAAAAAAAAGCATGCCAGAACCTAGTCAAAAATTGTGTTAACCGACCACCCTTTTTGATTCAAAATGGTTAAATAATTGAATGTATTACATGCATTCTTTGTTTGTGTGCTGCATATTCTGACACTATTATTGCCCAAAGTAATGGAATATAAACTGGACCCTTTACATCCTTTTACAATTAATTTGTGCAACCACCTTGTGTGTTTTACACATAGTGGTATGATTTAGAGTGACAGACTGTACACAGGTGGGCCTGGAATTTGTTGCTTCCTTTTTGCGTCGTCAGAATGTGGATTCCTCTGAAGGACTATAGGCTCGAACTGGTGTGGATTCCAACAGCGCAGATATTTGCGTTACATTTAGAAGTAGAAACGCAATGAAATTTTTTGCCCATGTTTTTTTTCCATGTGTATCATTCCACTGAAGTGCCCATAAATCCAGAGCTAGGGCGTCACTGTTGTGTTGAACCTTCTCTGTGCTCCAATGAATAATTCAGAATTTAATGAGGGTGCATAGAATTACAGTCCCTCAAAGACTTCCAGAAAGGCTCCATTCTTCCATTATGGAGCCAGCGGTTTTGTAATTTCTTCTGTCATCAACATAACTTTTGCACACTTTCTAGACTTAGATCCCAGCATTGAATGTTAAATGTAGAGATAATTTCTTTGCTTGTTGTATTCTTCATCTGTTTTAGCCATAGTGAAAATGATTCCTGGCTACCCTGATGTCAAACCAGTTAATATCACATTTTACCTGCATTTGACTGTGCAACTTTATATGCTTATCTCAGCAGTGCCAGTGGTTGGGACACAATTGAGATTTATGATATGTGATGTCACATTATTTAAGCTTTGGTGTTCCCATGGGTAACCTTAACTCTGTTCATGCTGACTTGTATTTGTATAACATAGAATTGATCCATGAAAGGCAATCGGCCATGAATACAAAGTAGTTTTTCATCAATACCATAACGTATAAAAATGCACAGGGCCCTATGGTATACTAGCATACCGTGATGTAGACTTTGATGTTTATTAGGATGAAGAAAAGTCACTTTTCGTCTTAACTAGTAACCAAAGGCAAACCTATAATTGAGTTGTTGATGGGATTTTCCAATTAAATCTGCTTTTGCCTTTTTTACATTGAAACTAAAGACCGAATGTGCATTTTATGGAGTCCCTCTGTTATTGTACAATTGCCTTACATAAATCGAGATGGCCTGGAGCTCCAATGAATTCATGTCTTCAATAGCTGAGAAGTGCAATCATAAACATGCACATCATTTTTTTATGTTTGGTTAAGTCATCACTGTCAGGCCCAAATTAATGGTTAGTTAAAAAAGAAAATTCCCTATCGCAAAGAAAACACATTTTATCTTGTCCGAGATGGGGGATATCCCTGACCCTGCCTCCTGTGTGATGTCAGCACGGTGACAGACAGTTATTTTCCTTTAAGTTTGAAGGTTTCTTTAGTGGCCTCTACTTCCCCTGCCTGTTTTGGTATCCAGCCATGCATTATGTTTGTGTTTGTTCTGTGGACATTTAGCAGCCTTCCTTCTTGGCCTATGTCGGGATGAGAGACCGATGAACAGAGCAGGGAGGAAGGGAACCAGCTGTTGTGGAGTGAAGAAACAGGCGGTTGAACTCTGTGACTGGGGAAAGTCTTGATGCTATTGGGTAACGACAATCCACAAGGGAGTCGCAAAAATGTGCTAGAGGCTCTTAGGCCAAAACAATGATGCTTCCTCTTGGAAATTCAGGGGAACGGCAGATCCATCTAGTGTTGCCGCTTAGTCTAGGCTTCATTTGTCATTCAATTACATTTTCAGTGCTGGGTTGGCCCTGGCCGCTATACCTGTTGCAATGCAATGGTCCCACACTGGACCTGTTCCAGTTGTGTACTTTGGTTTGGTTCATCACCAATGTTGTGATTCCCCAAAAGTAAGGCTCAAGATTGAAGCGTAATGCTTGAATGCATTAATATTTACTAAATGTAGTGCAAAATAGGTTATTCATAACTTGTGTTCATATTTTAGGTAACAATCTGCTTGAGTTTGAAACATATGATTTGAATGTACAGGCAGCATGTTCAGCATAAGGATATCGCCAGACCACTGTGATGTGATTTATCGATATAGCCCTACACCTAAACCTGACCACCTATTGCTAATCTAGATACCTTAGCCTCTGAGCCATGAAAGGTAGTTATTTTTTTCTCTTTCATATTAGCTGACAGTGTTTTCTTGATAGCCTTGGTGATATGGAATTTTCTGGAGTATGTAATTTCAATTCAACCATGGTTGGACTTCCCCTGTCAAGATGTGGCCAGTTCTCATTTTGTACACGTACACATTTATTCCTAACTGTTGAACTGCATAAAGGTATGACATTACAGACGAAATACCCCTAATGCTCGACTGGTGACTAATACTACATCATGTCCTTATCTCTCTCGATTTCTGACTTTGTCAACAGGTTTTTAATTTGAATACTGGTAAAGGTTGGACAGCCGTGGATGTTTTGGTTTTGCTATTGTTTTGGACTGTGTATTGTTGGAGTGCTTATTGTGTTATCTGCATCCGTTTCTCGTCATTATGTAAAACCCTTCATAGTCTTATATCGCTGACTGTACCCCCCCCCATCCCCATCATACAAAATACTTAATTTCCACCAATTAGGGAAATTAGGGCTGAACGATTTGGGGAAATAATCTAATTGCGATTATTTTGACCAATATTGCGATTGCGATTTAATGTGCAATTTTTATAATTTATTAAGTTCCTTATGTTGTGTATTATTCACTAAAAAATAAATAAATCATTCTTTAGTATGACAAACACAACATTGAAAGCAGTCAACATAAAAACTGCTCTTTCCTTTAGGCCAGGCCGATGTGTTGAGATTCATTTATATTATAAACTTCTTTATTTAACTATTGAATGGTAAACTAAAAATAAAAATAAATGAATCATACGGATTTCCAGTCAGTAACGGTAACAAATCACTTTATCTTGTAATTTTTTAATGTATTTTTTATCGCAACCTTTGCGATTTGCACACGTGTTAATATTACATCGCGATTTCAATTTGAACTCGATTAATCGTTCAGCCCTAATGGAAATATCGAATTACTGATGGTCTTTGTTTTCTAGGTGTGTGTGTGTGTGTGTGTGTGTTTGTGTGTGTGTGTGTGTGTGTGTGAAGACCAAAACACATGAGACTGAAGCATCACAAGGCATCTTGCTGCCCCTTTCACTGTTCTTGAACCTCCCTCTGGTCTGCACTGCATATCCTAAGAATATAAATTAAATTTTGTTTCCAGAAATACCAGTGAGGACATATGAGCTGGATTGATTATGGCGTAACATGAGTGTTTTCAAGTTGGTATAGATGGACTCCTACAAATGTCTCCTTCTGCCACATACATTTTGATGTCTCCTTCTGCCACATACATTTTGGTAAATTAATAGTAGTTTATCTTTTAACAGCGCCGTTCGTTTTGGAAGTGGTAGCTTTCCTAGTAATTAAAACGCCATTTCACAAGCGCACTTGCCTCATGTCACAACAAGTAGCTTTGGGTTACTTGGATTGTGCCTGTTTGTTTTTGGAGAGCAAACATTAGTCGGTATTGGTCGTTGGTCGGTTGCGCAGAAAAGCACAACGCTATGTAGTTGTAGTTATGCAATTCTGCTGTGTATACATTATTACATGGGCTCCTGATCTGCCATTTTTATCAGTAGGAGTAACAATTACGATATCTGGCCTTTAATATGCATTTAGATTCCTTGGATTTGGCATATGTAAATGTCTCCTTCCTCTTGGAGAAAAAAGCATAATCTTTTGATATCAGTGGATGCATAAGCTGTTTTGGTGCAAGGTTGCCAAGTGTACCTCCATGGCATATTTATGTAAACATCCGGATATGATTTGTGTGAAAGTCCAAGGTAAACATAATTATAAATCGAGTGCTTTGAGAGATTTAACGCTGCCTTGCGACAGCCACCGCTTCATTCTGAGTTGTGAACCGTCAGCACCACCCAAAGTCTGATCCCCAACTATGTTAAGAGATTGTTTTCTTTCTGATGTCAATGCCTAGTTCAGGTTTATCCACTGTAGTGGATCTTTTTTCCAAAATGTGCATACTCACCATTGATAATCAAGCGCAGAACATAAGGCATTGTAACCAGTGGTTGAATTTGATTATAACCCCACAATCTCCTAATTGCTTATACGTAGTAAGTAGCTTCTAAGTAGTTCAAAGTTTGCATTCTTTGCATTGAGCTGGCCAACCGGTTGTAATCCCATACTTAAGTGTTTCTGTGGCCCTTGCTTAGGCAACCAATTGCCTTGTCTACCTGGAAAACCGACATGGTTAATGGAGGTTATTGGTTCAATAAATTGAGGAAGGCATTTTCTACACTGTAGTATATAATCATGTACACATGTTGTCATTTTCTCTTTAATAAGGTGTACATAATTGTTGCATGTCATGCACATGTATGTTAGGTCTGTGTTATTGACTGTCCTTCCTTAGGCATGACTCAAAGACTTGTATTGCACCGAATAAGACAATAAGACTCTTCACATCTTGGCTGCAGATTTAATAAGCTATGCAAATAAGATAAGCATCGCGTAAGTAGGTGTGCATGCTCTGAATTTATTTTATACAATTCAGGCCTGCAATTAACTATAGGATCACTTCCTTGTGCTGACTGCACAGTGGTTATTTATGTCAATGTAAAACATAAATTGTGACAGCTTGAGGGTATGGAGGTGAAACCTCAGGCTCAGTGAATATTGAATGTGTCTTTTTTTTAAGCATTGTGATCATAAAAGGTAAAGGGATGAGTGTAAGAATAACCAGGCAGTGTTGCATAGAATCAAGTGATGAGCCGAGCCCCAGTCGGAAATGGATGTACTTTTTAAATATGCCATAGTCTTTGAAGCTGAAATGGTTGACATGCCTGCCTGGTGGGTTTTTGCAGCTATGCTACATACTGTGCCAGCTGCGCCATGCATTTGCTTTTACCATGAGATTGAATGTCTGGAGCTTATTTTGGTGGTGCCTAGTTTGGCTGTTGCCAGCCTTACGCATGTTCCATCGCTCACCATAGTGACCTAAGACCAAAGGATTTCACAGCCAGGCTGTCTACCTCTCTCTCTAGATAGACTCAGTATTAAAGCACCTGTCCTGCTTTGTATTTCTAACTTAGTCAGTCAAAAAGCCCATAGGGGCTACAAGAGTTTTGGTGGTGTGTTTTATTTGTGGTTTTTTGTTTTGTAATTTTATTGCAGTGAAGGAACATGGTCATACGCTTCTATATGTACTGCAGTAACTTGGAATAGATTTAAAGACCCATCATTTACTAGAATCCAACCACAATAACATCCCGGTTAAGCACGCATGTCTGTCTTAAATTGGTGCCTAGGGAAAGGCACTTGGCTACCATGCTGAAGAGGATACGTGACACATTTTGGCACTCATTTAAACAGAAATGGGTGTTAACAAAGAAACAAAGCTTTCTCCATGGTTGGGTTTATGTGTTAAACAAATACCTCAATACACAAAAAATATACTTCTTTCCGTTGCCTCTGTGTTCTAGTAATAAGTTAACATGAATTAGTTGATTACTGCATCGTCATGATATTGAGCCGTATGGAGACATGTACCGGGACTTGTAGGAAACGGGTTGTGTGTGGCCTAAACATTGGCCCAGGGACAATTGCCAGGCGGTCTTACCCATATGGGTGCTGACAGGGCTGCGTCAGCAGCACCTACCCGGTGGACACCCTATCACAGTGCTATTACGTGTTACTTGCGGTTACAGTAAGTAGCACTTAGCTTCAGGGCAGAGTAGTGACTGCGCTCCTAATTCTCCCAGCGCTTAGTAGCAGACGACTCAGCCTCTCTTAAGTTCTAACCCCCCGGCCACGCTGACCTGCTAACCCACTATCTTATCCCCTTGACTTCCGGCTGGAGTGGACCCACAGAGATAGCTGGCTCACAACTGTTGCTGTCGCATTGTCAAGCAGCACACCTGCACACACCTGAGCTCCAATCAGCAGAAGCGCCACAGCAACTGCTTTAAGCATCTGTGTGGCTAATGGCATTGTTTAATGGAGAATACAATGACAATAGCAAGCGTGTGTAGACGATGACTTGAATATGACCTTTTTTGTGGAAGTTATTTCAAGTGAACTCAACTTTTTTGTTTTTGCCTAGGAGATTTATAAGTATTCCATTATCTGATCATCATTATTAATTATCATCATTGTTCTGCTTACATTTCCACACTTCTCTGTGGAGAAAAAGTAACAGGGTTTTCAAGTTATCATCTCTTTCGAAGTCTGCGCTACTTCCTTGCTTTCCAAAAAGGATACTTTTTAGGTCAATATTTTGTCCTAATGTCTCTCTGTGCTCCTGTTACAGGTTCAAGTAAAATTCTGAATTGGGTATACATTTGATAATGGTCGTCTAGGTCAGTGAGTCGCGTCAGCTTGTTTTGCTGCTGCAGGTGCCATTGCCATATTTGGGCAGTCACTTACAAGGTCTATAATGCTATGCATCAACTTTTGTTTTGACAGCTCCTTGACAGTTGTGTATTTTGCTTCCCCTTTGCAGGGCTCCAGAGATTATCCTGGGACTGCAGTTTTGTGAAGCCATAGATATGTGGTCGCTGGGCTGTGTGATAGCAGAGCTCTTCCTGGGATGGCCTCTGTACCCGGGCTCCCTGGAGTATGACCAGGTAAACAGCCTCTAATTCCTCACTTATTAACTGTAAGCCACTCTTATGTTATTGTGGTTTCCCTCCTCCCGTCTTATGTATGTGTCATTTTCCTCTATTCCCCCACCCACTTCCTGTCTCTGTGATCATAAACGGAAGCTTTTTACCCCTACTCATGACTGGTTTCTTTCTCTGACGCGAAATCATTATCTCTTTATGCGTCTATTTTCAGTTTAGAAGGTCCCTTGATTTGCTTGTGTATAACAGTGTTGACGATAAAGGGAGTTAATTTGCTAGAACATGTTGTCCTCATTCCTTCACCTAACTCCTCTTATCACTTTTGTGATACCCCCCTAGGATTGTCCAAATAGCTGATCCTCCAGTCACACATCTCCAGTAACACAATGCTTGCCCTCTGTTATCTTAACTACATTATTCATATACTAGTCTTATCCTTCCCTCTTGTCCTCTGCTGGACCTGTCAGTCGGGAAGATGGATGGAAATAAGCAGCCACAAGAGAGAATGGTTTGGTCTCATGATGGTCAGGCTGTGGCTGAGTATGTGAGGACACTCAAGCCAGTTGTCTTAAAGAAAGGGTCAGAAAAAGGGATGGTCACCACCAGTCTGCAGAGTGAAGCCCATGTGGCTAAAATCTAGGATATGGGATTCTCTCCCTAAAGCACTAAAGAGGTTTTTGCTGTGTACCCAATAAGATAGAAAACACATTCGGGGAGAACACTAGGCTTGTGAGAAGTTGCAGGGAAGAAACAAAGGCTAGAAGAAGCATGGATTATGTGAGACAAGAGAGGGACCCCAGACTCCGGTGGAAGGCTGTAACAGGCCCAGAGAGTGGTGTTGTTTTCCATAGTTAGTAGAAATGAGGCCTCTTTGTGGTAGACTGAACCGTCTGGCGGGGGTGGGTGTTTGGGGGGTGCCCTACTCAGACTTCTTGGGATGAGACAGATCAAGGCTTATGCAGAGCCGCTTCCACCCCAGGAGTCCATCTAGCCTGATGCTGTCCAACAGAGAGCTTCAGGCTAGGCTTGAAGCATGTCTGCTGATCCAGGGACTGCCCCATGCCTTATGCTGCATTACAGCAGTCAGGGCCCCACTGCAGACCATGGCCCTGCCAACCTATTTTTATACATGGCATAATTTTTCACACTCTCCCCAGGCCTATAACAGAAGGGCGAACCCAACACCTCCTAAAAGAGACCCGACCAACTCCTTGGTGGAGTTAGGCTAAATATATGAATCTGTTTGTGTACGGGCAGATCAGAGTTTCACCAAAGCTTCTTCAAGCAGGCGAGGTTCTTCAGAAGGATCCCCACTGGGAGGGGTGGGAAAGCCTCAGACCGACAGACGGATAGGGAAGCCTGAGGGTGGGGCGGGAGGAGAGACCACATACTGGAAAGAAAAAAATGAGTTTAGATCCAGATGAAGAGTCAAAACCTCATGAAAACGAGGTGGAAAAAGCGAAAAGGGGGTAGAATCCGGCAGACTTCTCTCTTTTGGCAGATGGCGTTAAGGCACTGACCTTTTGAATAAACAGAAACCCAGAGAACGCCAACGTGTAACTTTTAAGAATAAACAATAAACCGATTTGGTTGTGTCTGGATCAGCCATGCCTTGCAGCAGCCCAATTAAATATCTTAAAATCTTACTGAATCTTTGATATTTAAAGTTTGGGCTTGTGCTATTGCTGGCACTAAAGGGGACCACTGACTGTTACGTTGCTGATGGTAATTTGTGAGGAATTCCTGGGAGCTTAAGCCCAAGAGAAGTTTTGGTTGACTAGACTCAAACGTGATCTTATGAAAAGTTTTACTATCAATCGATCCTAAAGCGCAACTAACCGTTCAACTCACAGTTAAACTCACAGTCCTGTAGTAATGACCCGTTTAGCTTTGACTCTTTTGGTGCTCCCAATTTGCACCCCGGAAGACTCTCTCACTACGCCGATGGTGTCATTGGGGCCTGCTTTGGCCATTTCCAATACTAATAGCCACTAAATGTTCAAATCATCACATGTCGTTCCGCACATAGGGCCGTGGCCAGAGGCTAATTGTGTCACAGGCTCTCTCCTGTTTCCCAGCATGCCTCTGGTGTGGGATGACACAGAGTCGTCCCGCAAGGCTCGGCTGCCGGAGCACCCCGGGGAGCTGCTGCTGCTGTCCCCCCTCCTCCTCAAGCCCCCCCCTCTTATCTTTCTGCACGGGGTCTGGTTCCATCCCACGCAGCACAATGTATTTTTAACTCCCAACTCTTTACCCTGGCTCCCCCCATCCTCTCAGCCCCCCCCCCCCCCCCCCCCCCCCCTCCCCCCTTCGTCTTGTACCCACCCCCATCGCCTCACTTACCTCCCCAGTATTACCATTTCAGTAGTAGCGTGTGCCTAAGGAGGGCTGCAGCTTCCCAGCCCCACAGCGACCCCCTCCCCCCGTCGTCTTGTACCCACCCCCATCGCCTCACTTACCTCCCCAGTATTACCATTTCAGTAGTAGCGTGTACCGAAGGAGGGCTGCCTCCCGGCTCTTCCTGTGTCGCGTGACAGCCCTGCTCAATACTAGGACGGCCTTTCAGGCCCCCCCCCCCCCCCCAGCTATAGTTAGCCCTGCCACTCTTGATACCTGGGAATTCCTCAGCCCCCTATCTCGCTCTCCCTGTGTGCTTCTCATCTTGTCTGGCTCTTCAATTGTGTTTATCTGGATCTCTGTCTCTCACCCTTGTATTGTGTTGCAGGCAGGAGACAGATTATGCTGTCGTAAGTGTTTGCTTTCATTAGGCTGGTGGGCTGGGGGGAGGTGTGTGTGTGTGTGTGTGATAAAATGCAACATTTCATGTTTTTTCATTCATTTCTTTAAATGTTCGTTATTATGCTAATTCAACCCTGGTGTCGCTTTGGTCCTCGATGCCCCCAGAAAATATGAAAGCTAATCGAGAAGACTATAAACAGCTAGTGCATGTGCTGTCTTAGGATGGCATAAGTATTATTTGCCTGGCGGACATCCCGATTTATACATCCTAAAATTATGTCCTCTTCTACTGACAACTCCTTTCAAGAGGAACACTGTGCTTTGTTTAAGCCAGGCAATGATTCATGAATTCCAACATTACCAGGCCTCAGGAGCAGCACAAGGAATGCATGGTGGCCAGCTCTCTAAACTCAGGGCCCCAGCTCCATGGAGGAGGTGTATGAGGGACATTGTCGTTTCAATTAGGAGGGCGGTGGAGTTTTGACACTAAGGTGTTATCGATTAGGAGTCCTGCATGGTTGGTAGTCGAAGTAAACAACTTCTGTTTGCAATGTCATTATGAATGCCTCTTTGAACAGAAGCGCGTTCTGTTTTGCCTGCTCCCTGAGCCACAGCCTCCTATCTGCGGCTACAGGCCTGAGCTTGTTGCTAAGCTCTCTTTAAACCCGTAGGTTTACGTCAGTGGGTTTGTCAGAAGAGCTGCTGTGGCACGCCTTTCACCAAAAGCAAGGGTTTTTTGCACTAGGAATTTCCCTGTTCTTGTTTCGGTTCGCAATTGCATATCCTGTAATGTGCCATCGCAGCGGCATTTCAAAGCGGCTTTAAACGCGACACAAAAGCATGTGAATGTAAACATAAGTTAACCAGCGCCTCTCCTGTTGTAGCCCTGATGTAGTCTGAGGGACAGAATGGGACTAAACTGCGAGACATTTTGAGTGACGATGCACCTTGCCATACATGTCTAAATCAAATATGGTAGCGAGAGCAGTGACGGATGAATAAAGTGTCCCGCGTGCGCACACAGACCGTAACTAAGGAGCACACCCACGTTGTTTTATAAAGCTAGGTGATTTAGGTGTGCCTTTGGTGGGGCGCTCCATCATTGTGTCAAGCCCTAATAACAAACAGTAGAGGAGGTGTGACATGACCACCGTACAGGCCATCACAATCCAAGGGGATGGAGTCTCATGGGGCAGGGTACAATATAGTGATGGCATTGGCGTGTTCCATTAATCAGTCACATGCAGTTACCTGTATCACATGCAGGCGGTAAAATATTGACCAGCATCGCCCATAAACTCTTCTAAACATGTGGAAGTTTAGGTAGGTCTATTGGGATTGCACTATCCTTGTTTCAGAAACCTTTCCCCTGAAAATCTGAAGTGTAAAGTTTCCATTTTAGCTTTTGAAAATCTACTCATACAGATGGCGCTATGCAGGGGCTATCGGACCCAAACCCTTATACGGTTCGCGAAAAGGAACTTTGTTAGGGTCTTTGTTAGGATTTCAAGCAATACAATGCTCTGTGTTTGCCTAGATATGGACGTTTGTGTTTTTAACAGAGGGTGCGTGTGTGGCGAGAGGCTTCGACACACAGTCGTTTCCGCAATACGCAAACAACATTGCTACTATGCTACATTTGGCCACGCCTGACTCAATCTCCCTGGTCATCGGCCCTCTACCTGGCCGGTCTCCGTCCCCGCCTCGCCCCTAAGCAACACTTCATATCTAATGGAGCTGTTCACCTCGCACCTACGTGCAATTGACGTCAGCCGCACCTCCCATTGGCCCTCTGAGTCAGAAGCTGGCGTGTGAACACCCTCGCTTCTGAAGGACACCGGCGGGCCCCTCGTCAGCCAGGCACCCGACCGTGCAAGACGGGTGCCCTGACCGCCGGAACTTGGCCGTCGGATTTAAAAGGCGGTAGTGGGGGTGATGTTGGGGGGGGGGGGTGACCCTGAAGTTGCACACACGTCACACGCATCACGTCAGTGCACGGGATGGGTGTGACCTGGCATTTCTCTGCAACGTACTAACCTCAAGGTCTCTGCGCCATGGTACACAATCCCCAATCCCCACACGCAGACCACCCCTAGCCTAGAGCATCTCTGATGGCTTGTTGTCGATGCCTCTGAGTGATGTGAAGGTAAAGGGCCTTGCACTCTAACCTGGATGTCCTTGTAGCGTATTACCACGGTGCAGAAGGCTGCTGTCAGTTTCCATTAAGGCAGGGGCCCCGGTTCGGGTTGTGATGTTGTACGGCACACGCAGGCAATGACGGCTGTCGGGTGAAGGAAAAAAAATGAATTACTGGCAACCATAACTCCCTTGCTGGTTGCAGTGGGAGGAGGGGGGGGGGGGGGGTGGTGAATCCTCATAAACCACCAGATCAATAAGTACACATAGATTGCCTTTTACCTTATTTTTTCTTCCAACCCTTATCATGCTGACCCGGAGTTGTGCCCTTCTGTCTGTCCTAGATCCGCTACATCTCTCAGACACAAGGGTCCCCAGGAGAGCTTCTGCTGAACGCGGGCACCAAGACGGGCAGGTTCTTCTGCAGAGAGTCAGACTCGCCCTACGCACCATGGAGACTGAAGGTGGGGGACCCAAGATTCAGCGAGCGCATGATGCGCTCAGAGGACAATTTTTGTGTTGCTTCAGTGGTTTTAAGGACCGTGATAAGAATTGAAAAGCGATAAAAGTGGCCTCCTTTCGAATTATGACCTCCTTAAGCATTTAGGAGAAAAAGGGCTTATCAGAAATCCACGCGCCATTCAACTGACAAGCAGGGTAGGTCACTGCCTTTTGGGAGTTTTCGAATGAGTGCACATGTTTCAACGTTGCAAAAAGAACTGGCACATGAAAGGTATTTAAGGAGCGCACACTTGATAAATGCTCAAATGCCCAAACCTGTTTTTGTTTATCCAAAATGATTTGTGTTGCCTGTTAAATGTAAATGGCTTGGCATTAGAAGAACATAAATTACATGGGCATTGAGTCAAACTAAATGTTGCCATTTTTTGTATTTGTTTGTTTCCTATTTCTTTCTCCCTACAGTCGACGGATGAGCATGAGAAAGAGACAGGAATGAAGTCAAAGGAAGCCCGGAAGTACATTTTCAGCAGTTTGGATGACATAGTGCACGTACGTTGACACCACAGGAAGTCGAACTCTTACAGACAGGAAACTTCTAAAATTATCTAGAACTGGGGCAGGTCAGCTCAAAACCTCACACTCGATTTTCTGATCTTATGACTGTTCTGAAATTCCAGCTGCGCTATTCACACGAAATGAGTGTGTACATGTTCACTGTTCAGAATAGCCTAGTGCTTCATTCCTTTTTGACATTCTGCAAATCAAATCATTTCCCAGGGTTCAATTTAAAATGCACACTTTCTTATATCTAATGATATTAGTATCGCGTGTATTCTGCAATTTATATCACAGAATGTTATCTTGCCTACAAATAAACGGTGCAAACACAGGCTCCTCAACCACCATCTTTGCGGCAGGTGAACTTGGTAATGAATCTGGAGGGGAGCGACCTGTTAGCCGAGAAGGCTGACCGCCGGGAGTTTGTGAGCCTGTTGAAGAAGATGTTGTGGATCGACGCGGAGAAGAGGATAGCCCCCGCTGAGGCCCTCAACCACCCCTTTGTCACCATGCAACACCTGCCCGACTTCCCCCATAGCAACCAGTGAGTCCAGACCCTACCCCGCTTCCAAGCCCTGCATTACCTATACCGCCTCTCATCATTAACTGTTTATTAACCCACCTCCCTGCTGATCTCTCTCCCCCTGTCTCTCTGTCCCTCTCATTGTCTGTCTGTCACTCTTTTCTCTCTCTCCCTCTCTCACGCGACACTTTAGTGTCAAGTCATGTTTCCACATCATGGACGTGTGCCGGACACGGCCCGGACCGTACGACGCCATGAACAGAAACAAGGGTCAGTTTGTCCGACCCATGCCCTCCTCCAACGGCCCAGTCAACCACCCGTTCAGTAAAATGGCCGCTGTCCATACACAAGTAAGTGGCTCCGGTCGGAATACGTTATCTGCATGCCTGACCCCTCGAAGCCACACACCTTTAATCATTCCCGCAGTATCCAAATGATCCCTTGTGTGCCTCCTGCAAGACAGAAACGTTGATGTTCGTTCACCCCGTGGAAAAGGATTTGCTCTCTTGACGGCAGGGCCAGGAAATGTTATATGCAGTTTATCCGATTTCTTCCTCATTCAGGCAAAGGCAATTACCTTGCCTGTATGCTGGTAGACGTGCTGTCGTGGCAACCGGGCAACGTCACGGTGGTGAGGTCATGGTAACCATGCAAATCGATCTTGTTGCTGAGGGAAGGAATGGGTATCTGATGTCATCCTGAAGCAGCTACATCCTCAATGTTTTTTTTTTTTTTCCATTGTCATGTAATTTAATTGAATGACCTCATGAATGTACTGAGAGCAAGTGTAAGGAAGGGTTTCATATTTCAGAGGGAGTGTTGTACACACCAAATATACTTCTGTGTGTTACTTTAGTATATAGACTTGTCTTTTTGATGAGACTCATCACCAAATTCATAGTCACAAGGCTAAGATTTCCAGCTGGCCTGCTCTTAGAGGAAGTTTGAACTGTCTCTGTCAGTCTCCGGGCTCTGAATGAAGGCTTTGTTCTACTTCCTATCGTGAGAGTGCGGGAAGTATGATGGGGTGCGGAGCAGGCTCTAACCATATATATCTGGCTGCCCTTTATTCAGTAAATGTGATTATAACCACACACGAAAGCAGTGGGACCAGTTAACCATGATCCGCAGGGAAAGGCACTCTGCTTCTCTGTTCTTTGTGTGGCTCTGGGCTTTGTTAGGAACCATGGTTTTTTTACCCAAAAGGACGCCCTCTGCTGGCTATCTGAAGGTATACCCCCTCCACGCTTTTCTCTTCTGACTTGAACCATGGGTCTCTCTCTTGCAGGGGTTAGCCCCGTCAGCCCCCTCAGTGATGCATCCTGGGATACCGATGCAGTCAGGAAGTGTGCAGTTTGGCTGCAGCGATTCATTTCAGCAGGCACTCATTCTGTGCCCCCCGACCATCCAAGGTAAACATGCCCCGCTTTCCCATGTGTACTCTCACCCCTCGCCTGCTCCATGTTGGGTCATTACCAGATGTATTTTGTATGTTGTGAGGTCTCATGCCATGCCCCCTCCACCCCCCCCCCCCCCCACACCCGTGTCCCCAGGAATCCCCACCAATGGAGCCAAGCCGTCAGGCTACTCTGTTAGAATGGACACTGCTGTCCCTCTGGTCACTCAGGCACCCCCCATCCAACCCCTCCAGATCCGACCCGGAGTCTTGACCCAGGTAAGCAGCACGGTAGTTATTGACACAAGGACTACGACAGAAACATTTCATAGAATTTGCAGTTCTGCATGCATCACGCAGAGTGACATGCATTTTTCGGTCTCACTTCAGCCGAGATATGAGTCGAATATCAAGTCACAGTGTCTCTGTGCTTGCACTCTTCTTCTTCCTCCTCCTCCTCCTCCTCCTCCTCCTCCTCCTCCTCCACACCACAGCAGACCTGGTCTAACCGCGCTCAGCAGATCCTGGTCCCCGCCTGGAACCATATGACCTCGGTGGCCCCTCCACCAACCACACTGGCGTCTGACACTGTGGCGGGCCCACAGAGGCTGGCAGAGTGGGGGTGAGGCTTCGCCGTCGCCGTGGCAACAGCGTGACAGCGTGGCATCTGTTGCCCTTGCATATCGACCGTGTTCGATTCATTATTCAACACGTGTCCTAGACGCAGTTGAATCTTTTGTGTACCGTTGTTAAGGCCACGTCAATCGTCGATCTGCATCATGGTTATTAGCGGGGAAATTTGAGTCTCTGTAGTTTGCGTTGTTTTTTTGTTGGTGTTGCTAAGCACTCCACTGGGAATGGCTGAACCCGATACAGTGTGCTGAATATTAATGATGGATGAGTCATACTTGCCCTTCCGGCCTAACGCGTTCACACCATCCTATTGCTAATGGCTCTAATTCACCTGCTCAATTCACACCGTCTCCTCGTTGCAGGAAAGTGCGTTCCCATGGCAACCATTACAGCACCATGATTGCCCACCCTCAGACCCTCCTGTCCAACCAAATGACCCTCTCTGCCCAGCAGCCAATCAGCATAGGCATTGCCCATGTGGTATGGCCACAGCCTGCTGCCAACAAGAGGAACAAGCCCTGTGTCAACAGGTATGGTGAAAGGTTCTAGAACGCACACACGCATGCATTCATACGCGTGCGCACGCACTCAGACACACACACACTCACGCTCACGCTCACTCTAACACACATGACTCACAAACCCCAATGCCCCCTGCTCTGTGTTATCCTACAGGGGTACGAACTTCTCCCACCACATTGACATCCAAAACTCAGCATGCCAGTCCCCAAAGATGGCCGACACAGCCAAGAATGTAGACGAGGCCAGATGCCCCGAGGAGGTGCGGACTGCCGCCGCCGCGCCGGAAGCGGGCCGCGAAGAGGAGGTGGAGGAGGGCTGCTGCAGGCAGGAGCCGGCGTGTGAGGAGCCGTCGTCCCAGGGGCAGCGTCAGGCCATGGGGGTCTCCGACCTGGCCAGCCCCGCCAGCGTCATCACCATCAGCAGTGACGAAGAGGAGGGCGCACAACCGCACGCGCACGGAGAGTGAGTTCCCTCCCGGCTCCTCCTCACACACACACGGACACGCACACGCACACGAACAGACGACGCACAGATGACCCGAACACACACACACGCAATTAAAGGTGGCTCGTTTAGACCGTGGACCTCCAGTGGCTGATGGGGGCGGGGGGGTTGTGTCTGTGTCTGTCCTTCGTGCGTGTGGCTCAGGTGTAAAGGCGGGGCGGCGTGCGAGGCGTGCGAGAGCACCGTGAGCATGGAGCGGGTGTGTTCCCTCAGCAGTCCAGACAGCACGCTCAGCACCACCTCCTCCTCCTCATCGGCCCAGTCCAGTGCCTCGCCACGCAAACACTCCAACAGGTGCTCCTTCGTACGCCCCCCCGGTCCCCGTCCTCGTGGCGATGCCCCTCCCACCTTTGTCCACCGCACGCATGCAGGCACACTAGGGCTAGGGCGGCGGCGAACGTTCAACGTCAGCGATGACTTCAATAAGGAAAAAGCAAAAAAAGAAATGGTTCAAAAATGAAAATGGTTTAATTAAATTTGTTATGATGAAAGTGTTCATCACAACTTCAACATCTCTGCGCAATTGCTGCGATAAAGTCAGCCACTTTTGTCTCCTGTCAACACCTACACCTTTAAAAAATTAAATAAAAGCATTACGGTGGCAGCCGAGTGGGCTACCAAAGAGGTTGTCTGTGTAGGTATTCTCAAATCAAAAGCTTAAAAGATTGGGCATATTTGAATGAGCAGACAAACTGCTGTTCGCTGTGCATTTTGCATCAAAGTCCATTACATTTCACAGCAGCACTGCCAAACAAATAGCCTGGCATCGTCAGACGAATTGCACACTGCAATTAGTCTGGAACCTCTCATTTTAGATACCCAATGGCGTCACCGACGGCCACAGACCAAAATGCCTCTGGACGCAATTAGATAAGCCTACGCTAAGCTAATCATAGCAAAGAAACGGGTGATGCTGCGACAATAACATTGCATCTTTCATCTCAACAATAGCTTTAAATGCCTGTCGTCTGTTCTTCTTTGAATGACAATATACCGTCCAATTCGTTTACTACTGTCCCTTTACCGGAACCATCAAACCGTTCTACATCAGCGGCAACCATCTCTGTTGTTGAATTGCCTCTAGGGTGCACCTGCACCGTTGTCATATTTATCCCGCCTCACGTTAGCTAAACGGTTGTGATTGGTCGGCCTATTTTGTATTTTAAAAACTTCGTGTGGGACCAGACTAGACTTCTCTGTATATCAAAAGAAACATGAGCCTGGGAGATTTGTCTAGTTCCCAGGCTACAAAACAACACCTGAAATCATGCTATCGCTTTCGGGAATGTGGAATGGGAAAAAAATCAACAAGTAGTATAATAAGTAGTAAGTAGCAGCCATTATCTATACTATTTTTAGACCAAAAACTATCCACACTCGTAATGTTCACTATCCATGTCAGGGGATCGCAGGCATTGGAGATGAACATGGGTGGTGGTGACACCATGGTGTTTCTCTTGCCTCAGGCACTGTTTGAATATTCAAGATGATAATGGTGTTTTACTTGCAGTGTGCCTGTCATGGTTATTGCCTTGCAGTAGGTCTGATCACGGTGTCTTGCAGTGTGTCTGATTACGGTGTCGTGGTGTTTCTCTTGCAGTGTCTTTGATCATGGTGTCTTGCAGTGTGTCTGATCATGGTGTCCTGATGTCATGGCTTTTCTCTTGCAGTGTGTCTGATCACGGTGTGGTGGTGTTTCTCTTGCAGTGTGTCTGATCACGGTGTGGTGGTGTTTCTTTTGCAGTGTGTCTGATCACGGTGTGGTGGTGTTTCTCTTGCAGTGTGTCTGATCACGGTGTCGTGGTGTTTCTCTTGCAGTGTGTCTGATCACGGTGTGGTGGTGTTTCTCTTGCAGTGTGTCTGATCACGGTGTCGTGGTGTTTCTCTTGCAGTGTGTCTGATCACGGTGTGGTGGTGTTTCTCTTGCAGTGTGTCTGATCACGGTGTGGTGGTGTTTCTCTTGCAGTGTGTCTGATCATGGTGTCGAGGTGTTTCTCTTGCAGTGTGTCTGATCATGGTGTCGTTGTGTTTCTCTTGCAGTGTGTCTGATCATGGTGTTGTGGTGTTTCTCTTGCAGTGTGTCTGATCATGGTGTCGTGGTGTTTCTCTTGCAGTGTGTCTGATCATGGTGTCGTGGTGTTTCTCTTGCAGTGTGTCTGATCATGGTGTCGTGGTGTTTCTCTTGCAGTGTGTCTGATCATGGTGTGGTGGTGTTTTTCTTGCAGTGTGTCTGATCACGGTGTGGTGGTGTTTCTCTTGCAGTGTGTCTGATCATGGTGTCGAGGTGTTTCTCTTGCAGTGTGTCTGATCACGGTGTGGTGGTGTTTCTCTTGCAGTGTGTCTGATCACGGTGTGGTGGTGTTTCTCTTGCAGTGTGTCTGATCACGGTGTGGTGGTGTTTCTCTTGCAGTGTGTCTGATCACGGTGTGGTGGTGTTTCTCTTGCAGTGTGTCTGATCATGGTGTTGTGGTGTTTCTTTTGGAGTGTGTCTGATCATGGTGTTGTGGTGTTTCTCTTGCAGTTTGTCTGATCACGGTGTCGTGGTGTTTCTCTTGCAGTGTGTCTGATCACGGTGTGGTGGTGTTTCTCTTGCAGTGTGTCTGATCACGGTGTCAAGGTGTTTCTCTTGCAGTGTGTCTGATCATGGTGTTGTGGTGTTTCTCTTGCAGTATGTCAGATGACGAACCGGAGAGCGGCTGTGACACGGTGGACGGATCGCCGGCCTCTGACTGCTCCGCCCACAGCAGCAGCCCGTTCCAAGAGAGGCCCCCGTACATCGCCGGCGGCAACCAGAACTGCCAGCCCCGCGTCGCGTGTGTCGCCCCGGAGACGGAGCCGGGGAAGCCCACCGTGCGCACCATGGTGGTGCCCCCGATGGTGCTGTACAACAACAACAACAACCCTGGCATGGCCGACCCCAGCCACACAGGTGCACACTGGTTTCATACTGGCCGCACTGGGGCGCACTTGGCACACTAGGTTCATACTGGGCACACTGGGTACACACTTGGCACGCTGGGCAAACTAGGTTCATACTGGTTAAACTGGGAGCACATTAGGTACACACTAGGTCCATACTGGGAGCCCACTGGGTACACACTCGGCCCACTAGGTTCATACTGGGCACACTGGGAGCACACTGGGTATACATTTGGCAGACTCTGCAAACTAGGTTCATACTGGTGCACACTGGTACATACTAGGCTCCCTTGGTATACACTGGGTACACAAGGCACACCAACAAAAATACATATGTACGTATACTGTATACAAACTCAGCAATTAAAATGTGACTGCAGGAAGTATCGTGCACTACCTGCAAAAAAGATGGATCAGCTACCCATATATTTGATCCAGTCCGGCATAGGGTGTGATGTAATGCTTGGGGAAGGGGGGGGGGGGGGGTTGCAGTGCTCGTCAACATCTTAAGTGCACTGAGGAAGTCATGTGATCCCGCCAGAGACACACGGTCACCAGCCCTGCCGTCTGCTCCACAGGTCTCATAGTCTGGGATTACGTGACCCTAGTAAGGTTCCCTGGTCCCCACAGGTGACTATGAGCAACCTGCCCTCACCTATCCACTTGAATGACGTTTGGAGTGGATCTTTTTGTTTGCTATCGACTGCCCCACCGTTCCTCCTCACGCCTCTGGATCTGTGTGGATGTGAATCTTTTTAACGCTACATAGGGCATGCATAAAAACCCTGTTACTAGTGTTTAGCCACAAACACACCACGTTGCACAGGTGGAGAGGTGGAGATAAATTCAAATGCGCTTAATGTACTTCACTCTTAGCCATTTTTAATCAGGGTTTATGCATGCGATATGCTTTATACCTTTAACAGCTGCGGCCAGCCGGAACTCTGGGCTTTTTGTTTTCGCAGAGGTTCCTTTTGATTCTTTGAAGTTGATAGCTGAAAAATTATCACGGAAAATCTCACTATGCAGTTAGCTGTAAACGATGACAGAGAATCCCACTATTCGGTTTCACCTTTCATATCCACAGCCCATCCGCTTTATCTGACCAGCTTTTAAGCCATCTCAACGAATGAAAGGCCACTGCTGTTCTATTCTGGTTCTGATGTTGGTATTTATAGCCAATGGTCTCACCCCACTATGAACCCTGTGAACATGGCCTCGCCTCCGGCTCACCCCCCAATGCCCCAACATGTCTATTTATAAACCAGTAGATCATGTTCACAGGACAGATGCCAGTGTGTTTAGCACGCCGTATTTGATCAGACACAGTTTAGCGCAGAGATATACATGCTGAAGACAGAAGGATTTCAATCAGTCTTAATATAAAGAGAAAATCAATATATATATATCTGAAACATATAAGGCTAATCTGCAATTGGGATACAGTCGAAGGCCCCAGCTGTTCATTGTCTTCTCCCTCTGCTCTAAATAAGAGATGCACCTGCTCCAACCTATCCCGTGCATCAAGGATCACACTGCCTGTCTGTTCTCTTTCCTTCAACGTTACTTTGGTAGTCTTGGACCCATCGTGTCAGTCCAGAGGGCGGGGCTTTACTGGCCGACACCCCCACCACTCCGTGCCCCACCTCAACAGGCCCCAAAAGATGCCTCCCGCATTCCAGCCCCAGCAACAGCCAGCCATGGGCTTTGGGCAGGTCAGTGTACACGCACACACACACACACATGCATACGCACCAGCGCAACAGCTGGTGGCAACACACATACCAACCGAGGACTCTCCACGGTGCACAGGTTTCGCCGTGAATGTGGTTTGCAAAGCAGCAGGGTTTGGTGGAGCATGGAGAGTTGTATAAGGTTTCCATAGAGATGAGGCTGTGAGCAACAGCCCCATCCTTGTTCTAAATGTACACAGGGTAGGAGTGTGAGAGCATGGAGGCCACGTCTACTCCTTCGTAACGCCCAGGAGTGTGGATCTTTCGGAATCCCACGATCCAATCTCTTGATTCTTCGGTTGACCGTCCGCTGGTGATGCTGATTCAGTACATAGGGCTGCTACTTCAGTAGCGTCCCGATTCAAGCAATCTGCTCTGCGCTGAGATAGGCGCTTTGGCTGATTATGGCATAAAAGCAGGGTAAAGAGTTTGTAGTATAACATTTTTAGTATTTGAAAGAATTTCTATTGACTGACCAATAATGTTTACACGCAAAGGCAACGGCAATCTAGAAAACGAGCTGTGAGCGGATTCAGAAGCAGCGAAGTTAATTCCATGAGTTGGTTTATCTCTTGCAGCCCTAATATGAACGAGGCCCCCTCTTGGCCCCTGGCCCCACGTCAGCCGCGGCCTGACCCCTCTCCTCCCTGTTCCCCAGGTGCAGCATTACGGACCCTGCCACCAGGAATGGAACGGAAACTATTCCCGCCGCCGGCCACAGGCCTACATCCCCCCTACCATGCATGGCCACGCCTTCACCCTATCCCACAGCAGCCCCAACCACAACACCGGCCCCCACGGCCACCCCCACATGGGGGGCCACCCCCAGCCCACCCTGCTCTCCTACCCGCCGTCTGGCCCGTCGCTGGTCACGGCCGCGCCCGTGGCCCACCTCCTGGCCTCTCCCGGGGGCGGGCCCCGCCCGGTGCTGCAGCCCACCTACAGCATCACGCACCCGGGGGGCCTGGTGCACCAGGTCACCGTGGGCATCAACCCCCGCCTGCTGCCCTCGCCCACCCTGCACCACCCCGGCCCCTTCAAGCCCCTCTTCCCGCCGCACTCTTACATCGCCTCGCCCGCCTACGCCGGTTTCCCCCTCAGCCCCACCAAAATCAACCAGTACCCCTACATCTGAGGGTCCGCCGGCCTCCCCCCCGCGTCACCTCCCCCCCGCATCACCTCCGCCCGGGGGCCGGGTGGGCGGGGTCGGTGCTCTCCAGGAACACACACAACGCGGCGCTGGTGCCCAGGGCTGTGTTGGCACAACCACAGAGACAGCAAGTTATTTTTTGAATCATGTGTACTTGGGTGTATTTGAACTTTGAAGCTTTAAAAGAGAGGGTTCTGGTCATTTGGGGGGGGTAGGTTTGCGAGGTGCGGGGGAATAGAATAAGAAAGTAAAAGGAATTGGTGTATGAGTGACTGACTGACTGAATGAATGACTGAACAAATACGTAGGTAAGAAACTCACACTCAATGTGTTTTGCACATTTGATATACCTTTGCATTGGATCTTCTATGAATACTCCTCAAAACAGGTAAATAATTGGGGTGGTGTTGAATAGTAAAACTTTGCACCCCTTGATCCCAGCTATTTTTATATATTGCCTTCTTACATGTGCAAGACACATTCATCTTTGTAAAGCCATCCCAGTCTCCAGCTCTCGGTTGACAGATGCACATGTCGTCCACAGTGCGTGTGTGTGTGTGTGTGTGTGTGTGTGTGTGTGTGTGTGTGTGTGTGTGTGTTGTAATGCGTTTCAAGTATTTGTACTTTTCGGTGTCTTTTGGTGTTTGCAATGTCGAGTCAAGTAACTGATTTTAGATGAGTTTGTCCCCCACACTGCATGTGGTCTTGCATGAGCAGAAAAATGTAAAAGGAAAGATATGTAGACGTCGCTCTTAATGTTTGTGTCACAAGACCCGCTGCATCGTATAAATGTCCCTCCCCGCCATAGTGCCTTACATATTTGAGGTTGTTAATGTTACTACTTATATATGACTATATACATGGATATTAATGTACTGGACTGCAGCACTTGAAATTCCAATCAGTCGATGCATCCTATGTGTGAGTATATATATATGCACATGTGTGTATATGTCCATGCATAGCATGCATGGATGTGATGTATCGCGGAAAGCCGTGCTTTATTATAATTTGGGGTTCAATGTGTACTTCAGTGTGTCGTGAGTTAACTTTCTGTTCTCTATAGAACAGCATGCTTTGCTGTTGCGAATGCCTGCCGTTATGATTTCAAGGTTTGTTTTTTCGTTTTCTCTCCCCGAATGAATTGGTGTATAATGTGCAAGTATTGAGTTATGGCATAATATTTGATAATCACTTTCTATTTAGTGAAACTCTTACTACTACTACTACTACTACTACTACTAACAGTATTTGTACTGTTTGAAACTGCAATACAATCTTATTAATCATAGGTCTTTTGTTTTGTCTCTGTAATTTGATTTGTTTTATTTTTTCACTTAGTTTTCTAGATGTGTGTGGGCATGGCTTTGGTTAGGTGAGGGCGAAAATGCTAAATTAATTCAGTATGAAATGTTGTACGCCCGTGCAAACCATGCAGTATTTGATATAAACACATATATATAGATATAGATATATATATGGACATATATTATAGCGCTAGGTTACTTAGTGCAGACGCTTAATAAGGTGTGAGTTAATTGTGTGCAATTCTCATTTATGCATGTGTGACAAAGTTAAATTTGACCCTTTTACATTGTACCATTTGTGTTTTGAGGCTTTTTGGTGTGTTGACTGCGTATTTTATACATTCCGTCAGGGAGAATATATATATATATATTATATATTACATTATATAATATGTATAATATATATTAAAATAATGTGTGCGTTTTCGGTTTATTTTACTAGTAAATTTTCATATTTTCTGTTATGAAATTGCTTATGCCGCACCAAAGACTGTAATTGGTTTTATTTCTGAGCAAGGTAGCTATTCTGTTTGCATAGACCTCGAATATACTGTAGTCGTAGAAAATGGGGTTGTATATGACACACACAAAAAAAAGGTATTTAAAAATGGCTGAGGTTTTGCCTCGCTTTTGGGCAATTAATAAGTCGTCTCATTTTGCGTTTTGTGTTTTTTCTTTCTTGAATGTATCATAGATAAGCTGCTACATGATGATCGCCACTTCAATAGCTGTGAAATTAGGTGATATCTGAGTGTAAATCTAGCGTTCCTGTTTTCATATAGGTCCCTAATTATCTGAACTAGAAGTGGTTTTAATTTGAGTGTTTGTTTTGTTTTTGCTTTCCTGTTTGGAGTGTCATTGTAGTAACTACTGTACTGCTGATGGTAGACATGCGTTGCATTTGTTGTTTTGGGGGTTTATGGGGCCTTGGGGTTGGGGGGGTGGGCTGTTTTCTTTTGCATCAGTATTTTATCCCTATTAACCTTTTCAGGCTCATCACTGCATAAGAATGATGTATTGATGTAACTTAATTTTTTGTACGTTTTCATATTGCTGTTTTGTAGACATTTAAAGCTGTAGCTTGCAGGATTGTTTTAACTCTCACCTGGGTATTTATAGTTAGTGTAGGAGGGGAAGTGCTGTCGGGTGATTGGGGTGTGTGTGCCGGTGTTAAAAAGATGACAAACACGCCACCTGGTATAGAGGATTAGACTATGCATCCAAAAATCACATTTACCCAAGATATTTGTTCCAAAAATTTCTTTCTTTGATTTGATTTTTTTGCGCAAAATCTGAACCAATATTTATTGCTTCCCTTTTGTCTGGTCAATGTTATATCTGAAGACGGTATCCGTTCCACGTTTTTGTAATTGCCCTCTGTTCGAATCGCTCTCCCCTTTACAAGTGTCATGTCAAAATGGGTGTCGTCCATCCTGAAACTGTGGCTGCCGTTCTTTGTTACATATTAATTTGAAGACAGTGTGAGCAGCACTGCGCTGGTGCCTTGAGATCCAGGAAGAGAGAGATCTTAGATCCATTTGAATTGCCACGGCCACAACAGTTTCAAATCCATTCTGTTACGGAGAGTCACGTTAAGTCCTGTAAACGCGTCCTCAAACGAGGGTTAGTTAATAAACACGTTAATGACTTCCCAAGAAGCTACGGTGGTATAATTTCTCCTGATATCGACAAAGAAGGAACTGCGCCCGCTGGTTTCAACAAAACCTTTCTTGACGACACACAACTGCACACTCACGCACTCACTTTAGATGTGGACACTTTGATAGTCACACTGTTAAAAAATATTTAAATAGGCAAACGCAATACTTAACATTGTCTGGTCATTGCACCACCAAGTGTTCTTAGATAGTTCCATGCATTTCATTCACTTGCATGTCCACCCAAGTTTCTACACTCGACTGCTGAGAAGTCTGGCAGAATATATTTCTGGCCTGGCTTAAGTAGGACTTTGGCCTGGATTTGTTTTACTTGGGTCATCCCAATCTCTTCAAATCGACCAGTCTTACATTTTACTACCATGGCACATACACCAAATGGTTCCACAATTACAACGGGTCAGCAGCTAAAATCAGTCCCATGCAAATATCACAAACGTTGTAACCAATTGAAAACTGGTCTGTATCAGAGATGGCATGGTTAAATTCTGACCCCCAGTGGACTTGGTGGATGTTGAACATGCATTATGGAAGGATATGGCTCTCTCAACAAGGGTATAGTGACGTCAATCCAGAAGCAGTCGTAGGTGATTGAAACGCTTCATCACTGACGCGTGTTTAGGTAGCTTTTTTGCCTATATGCTTTCATTATGTCATACATTTTTTCATTTGGAAAGTAAGCATATAACAGGGCATGAACTTTGCAGTGCTTGACGTCGTTTTCCACAAATAAGCATGTGTAATGTAAAAATGTATGATTCCTGCAAAGGTGTTCACCAGCAATTTGCCTGCACAAACTCTCCCACACCTACAGAGGTCAAAAAGATGGATGCAAGACGAGAGAAATCTTAAAACTGTTCATTTGTTTCCGACAATATCAACAGCTGGTAAAACACAGTGGTTTTTCAAAACGACACAAAAGTAATGACTTTTACTATACATCCTCTGCTGTGGTATTATACTTTCGAGACAATTCAGGGTTTGTATTCGTCCAACATTCTACTGTGTTTTACTATTCTGAAATGTTCCTGGTCATTGTATCCATTTCAAAGTTAATTCACACTGCAAGTTATGGAATTTATCTGTTTGGCTTGCTCATCCATTAGGCTCGATTGTGAAATCTGAACTGTTACTCTTTAAATTCTTGTCGATTTCTGTGGCTTGTTTTCCTTTTTAAATTCATTGAGCTTTTTTTCATTTTGTGCTACAATAGTTTGCCATGTAGCAATTGCACTGTGCAATATTTACATTATGAGGACTGGGAAAACTAACTCTGGATGTGATGTCTATTTACCGTTTGCGATAGTGTTTCCTCTAGTTCTCAGTGATTTAGGTGTGACCAAGCCTTCTCTACTTTGTCACATTAAGCGGGTTTTCCAGGTTACTCTTGGTGAGTGTCAAAATAAGACTTTATGGTGTATTATTGTTAAGATTCACTTTGAATTAAAAAAAATCTATTGCTGCAGTCACTTTTTCAATTTGTCTTTTTAAAGTTGTAATTATTGGTAAGTTACTACAAAGACCCTTTTGAAGCACATTTTCAGTAAACATCTTTAAATGTGGAGTACATTTTCCCTATATAGGCCTATTGCATAAACAATCAGATCTCGTGAAATTGGTAACGATAGCACATGTCACTGCCGCACATATTCGACACATATTTCGAGCTTTGAGCGACATCTTGTGGCGCGCCATTCAGTGACATTCTGCGGGGCGCAGTCATTTACAGTCGATGTTAACTTTAAGCCACCAGAGGTCGCCAGGGTCCACAAAGCTTCGTTCCACGGGTTTTTTCATGAATAATGAACAGAACACTTGAACAAGACTGACAGTTCAATAGCTTGCGAAGAGCGTTTAAAGTGTTTGCACGCTAGCCCGCGCTTCAGAGTATGGGGTGACTGACCGGACTGCTTGAATATTGTAATCTAGCTAGTGACTGACTTTTTTTTTTTCTACAGAACCGAAAAGCAAAAGCTTGCTAAACTCATCTACTCAGCTGTAGTGCATGCAGCCCTGCGCCACGTAGAGATGGGTGGACCGAACTCACTAGAGCGATAGGGCACATTTCTTAATTTCCAACCATGTCGCTCTGCGAGTAGCCTTGGACAGCCATGACACGCCACCGCTCTGCTTCCCGCCTATGCCAGGACTGATCGGATGTATTCTCCACGATCAAAACTTGCACAACTTATCCAATGGATACACGGATGGCTCTCGGTTTGAGGAGTGCGTGCACATGCACAGGTCATCCCAGCAGATTAGACCGTGCGGATGGGCGCTCACTGCTAAGGACAGATGGTGCTGCTGCTGCTGCTGATGATGCTGAGGTGTGTTGTCTGAAGACCAAGTGGCAACCGGGAGCAGTGGGCATGTTTGCAAATTGTATGCTGTTTATGGGAATATTTTTTCTTCTAGTACAATGCGTCTTGGCAAATGAGGGTAAGCATAACAGATACATACCTTTCTAACCATCATGCCCTAATGGGCTGCAACGATGCACTGAAGTCATGCGTATCTTAATTTGCCATCCCTCTATGTGTTGCCGTTACAATTTGTCCATGCCAACCAACCTTATAGGCTATGTTCTTAGGCTATGTTTCACCTATAGGCTATGTTTCACCTATGCACCATATGCCTTACCGTTGGTGTGTCACATGCTTCCTATGCGATGCGACGGGGAACGCTTGCCCGAGGTTGCTCGGTTCTCAAGACAAAGTTAACTATCTATGGTCCGCTACATGCACAGCGTGTTGTGTCATTCTGCGTTAGATTTTCGTTTATATAGAATGGGTCTCTTGAATGCAACACGCCACATTGTTATGTCAAACCGGATTGCAGGAATAGGGCTAACCCTATGCAAGTGCTCATCTCTAGTGCTGACCGCATCTCGTAAAGCGATGAACATGGGTCGTGTGGGGATTAGGAGGGGGAGACTGCGCAGGTCCTCTTTGTCCGTGTGCATGATGTGATATAACGAACTCAAAGCCCCTGCTTTTTCTACCTGAACCAATGGGGGGGGGGGGATATGTTCATTTGTGTGTTCGTTGTCTCTTCTTCCTTTTTTATTATTTTTTATGGTTTACCCACTGCACAGCATTGTTTGCATCTGTCACTGCTGTTGGCTTTACAACACACACTCATATGGGTATTTACGCAATCTAAGCATTGGACTGGGTTATTCTCTTGAGCCAACCTAGCCTTTAGCCTATGTTGTTATTTTGTGTGTGTGTGTGTGTGTGTGTGTGTGTGTGTGTGTGTGTGTGTGTGTGTGTGTGTGTGTGTGTGTGTGTCTGACCACATGACAGCTGCACCCCCTCCAGCAGTGATGACTAACTGGCCATGTACTACTGTACTTTGTCCCCTTTCCATTTGGGCAGGTACCCTACTTGAGAGCCGATGAAGACAGTTGGTCAGGTCCAAATCTCTGAAGAAACAATACTATTTTAAAGACATATCAAAGCATTGTCGGCTATTGCATATAAGCAAACATCTAGCTATATAGTTCTGAACAACGAGGCTATAAACTACACCATTGCAATACCACCACAACCACAATAGCCCATGAGTAAGCCTGGAAAGCAAATAAAAACATGTCCTTATCTTCCATATGTTTCATGCCGTGTAACTAATATGTACATTGTATGGATGACTTCTTAATAGTATGCAATGGGGGTCCCTGCTGAATCTGTTCCTTTGTATTCATATTGCCTGCTCCATAGTAAGAATTTCCATTCTTAAATGTGAGATCTACTGTACACTACGGCTGCACTCGAGCAGTGTGCTGTCATTGGGTTAAGGCAGCGTTAATGGATTAATCGACGTACATATGCTTTAATTGGTTACGGTTTACTAAATGGATCCACGATGAGGATCAGTGTCCTCAATTCTGCCTTTAGAGATAGCAGAGATTCACAACCAGTAACATTGATGAGGGGAGCGCTTTTTCCTCTGCACCCTTGTCAGAACGTAGGTGTGATGGACCAGGTTTACCTTTCAATGACACATTATCAATGCTGTGCTTTTTGCCTTTCTGGATTCACCACACAGCCTCAGGAATGGGGTAGAGTAGAGCTGCAATCGTGGCATACAACACAACAGTACATGTCTCCATTTGCAAGCCTCCCACAAATGTAATGAAGATCGTTTCACATCAGCTGTTAATTTCCCCTCATACTGCAACCTTTTCCATGTGCCCATGGGTGCTGACTACAGGGCTTTGATCAAGGTTGGCTCACACACACCCATGGTCTTTGAAATGATATCCCCTCAGCCGTTTTATTAGGTTTTTGATTATTATCGAGGAATGAATATAGAAGGCATTAACATCCTGTTCTTGAGAGGATTCTACGCCTGTAGCAGAATGCCCCATGTTAGCAATTAGGCTAACATTGTAAGAAACAGCACCACTTTATAATTGTTGTATTTATCTTTGTTGATGTTTGTTTGTTCTGCTGCGCCACTTCGATTGTCGACGGAGGGATCCCACAGCTTATTGGTGTCAAAACACAAGAATGTCACTAAACAGGCGTGTTCGATCATGGTTTAATACTCCTGCCGCTTCTACCTGGGCACTAGAGCTAGAGTTAGTCTCTGGGCATGAGAGAGAGAGAGAGAGAGAGAGAGAGAGGGTTAAAAGCAAAGGAGAGATCCCCCCCTAAAGGGATATAAAAAATACAATCTGATCTTATCAGTTGCTTAGGGATTTGCAGTTATTGTGTTCTGCCCGACCATATAACCACATTCATGAATTATATAGAAAGCAAATCACTGGCTTTGGAACACTTTAGAGCACTTATGTCCTGGGGTCGATCTTGTTAGATCTTAAACACACACTTGAAGTAATCACTTTACGCAAGAATCAACAGCTTACACCCATTAATTATGCTGCGGACTAAGATGATGGCTGTGTTTGTGGCTGGGTCCCTGTGTGTGTATTCGTGAGTATGCATTCTTTTTTAGGAAATATTTATGTATGTGCATCTGAGTACCTAATAGCTTTGATCATCTTGACTGGTCGGCCCCTTCCACTCAACCTGATTACATTACAATGTGATTAATCCAATTTCAAAATGTAATGATTGCACTACAACTTGCATCAAAAGTGTTTGTCACGATGAAAATACCAACACACGATGAAGGCCTGTGAAATTTAGACAGAAATTATTATGTTATGTTGTGAAAAACACAGATCCTTTATCCGTGTTTTTCACTAATGCTCCGTTACTATGCAGAGTGGGATGTGGCATGAATCCTGATCTCACCTGTGCTTTGACTGAGAGTATACGTAGGTCAAAGGCAGACCGCCATTGCTCTAGTGAATAGTGTTATGCAATCGTTCCGAATAAAAAAACGGCTCTAAAATATGCACCTGCTTCATCTCCTGGTCGATATTCTTTGCTTGAGGAGGGATATATTATTGTTTTCCTTTAGAACTGTCATAGGTACTGCTGTCGTCTTGATGTAACTTTAAGGAAAGGGAATTGATGGATGTTTGGACAGCGAGAAGCAAACAGGGCGTCTAATTAGCATCATGTACCATCTGCCCAGTATTATGGCTTCCTTAACCATTCTGGGACTTGAGCTCTCTCTCTTCCTCTCTCTCCCTCTCTCTCTCTCTCTCTCTGTCTCTCTGTCTCTATCTCTCTCTCTCTCTCTCTCTCTCTCTCTCTGTCTCTCTCTCTCTCTCTCTCTCTGTGCTTTCGGCATATGAAACATGTGCTCCATTCCCTACCAATGTATTCCAGCCGCCTACTTTCCATCACTCCCTCTCTTTAGTATCCCTATGAGTGGTTTAAATGAGGGCTGGGTGCAGGCAGAGAAGCTGGGCTGCCAGAGTGCCTATGGGAAGCAGGGGAGCTTACCTAACCTACTGGGACAGAGTGCACAGCCGCGCTGATTCAAGGCGTACTATCCAACAGGTTCTGCAGCACAGTCCACTGCAGCAAGCGGCCACACCAGCACATGCTACGTACGGAGGCATACAGACTATAGCAATGACACCTTGTCCCTGTCACCGTGAAGCTAATTGGAGGTCTCTTCTTAATAGAGTATTTTTATTGTCATTGGCGAGACATGGTTTCAATTCCCCTGTCTGGTTATTTATTAGGTTGGACATTTATAGACACCAAGAGGTAAACATATGAATCTTTGCAAATGTGTGCTATAAAGCTGTTTTATTATCTGCTAATCAAGTATAGCGTTTAAAGAAACGTGAGTCAACCATTAGAAGGCATGTACATGTACACACACACACACACGCAAACACACACATCTTCTCTGTGCGCACACACACACTACACACATCCTGCCAGTAGGAATAGACTCTTTCATATGAAGACCTAATAACACAGAACAAACATAGATGTCTAACACTTGTTGTGGTAATATGTTTTGACCAGTTGCGCCCTGCCTCTATTCTGACTGTATAATTCACCTGACTAAATCAATAAGCTCATCACCATTGCTGGTTTCCACACATAATTCATTCATAGCTCAACTTTAATATTCAGATATAAAGGCTGACTTTGGTGCATTTGTGCGTGTGTTTGCTTTTTTGTGTGTGTGTGTGTGTGTGTGTGTGTTTCTGTGTGTGTGCATGCATGCTTGAATAAAGACATGTTACCTGTTTAGGTAAATTCACATTTGTAGATATAGAATCATGCTTTGATAATGTATAATTGTAATAACAGATTACTTTTTTTATTTTCCCATTGTCTGGTATATGCTGAAAATCTGGTTTAACCCAGACACATTTTAGATACAGCTAGACAAAAATGATGTGGTCCACTGGCACGTCATGTTAAAATTAATCACACTTTTGCTGAAGAGCCACCAAGTTCAGTCTCCTGGTGTGCTGGGATGGCTGCTTGTGACTTGTATTATTATTAATATTTGTGTAGCACCCCAACCATTAATGAACCTCTGGGCCTAAGCTAAAGATAGGGGGCCCTTGCTTACTCTGTAGATAATACAGTGTTTGTCACCGTATTTTCCCTTTTTTCAGTAATTCTATAATGAACTAAATTGTAATAGCCAATATTTGTAAATGGGTTGTTTTTCTTTATTTCAACTACGTTAAAGGTCCCATAGCATGAAAATCTCCCTTTATGAGGTTTTCTACCATTAATATGAGTTCCCCTAGCCTGCCTATGGTCCCCCAGAGGATAATACTTGCGTTCGGTATAAAACAAGCACTAGGTACCCTGCTCGCCTTTGAAGAAATGGAAGCTCAGGCGCGCTGATTTGGAATGTGGCCCCATATGTTGTCATAAGGGGCCAAGTTACCTCCACTTTCTATGCCTTGCCCTTCCAGAGAATTTGGCCCGCAAATGAGAAAATGAGCTACGACTGTGCTAGCGCCACATGTGTATGTGTGTGTGAGATTGCACACACTGTATTATTAATTATTATTATGGTTGAGAAGGAATTGGGGGGAAAGGAACTTTGGCTTTGACTCCCTGAAGTACATGAATCGCGATATGGAGGAGGAAGGGATTGTTGCCCGTGATTGTCTCCTGCCAGAGCCTCGCTGCCCGCTGCCGAGGCGGTGGTCCCTCGGCAGCGGGCAGCGAGGCTCCGGCAGGAGACAATCGCGGTCAACAATTGCGGGCAACAATCCCTTTCTCCTCCATGTCGCGTCTACTTCAGATTGTTGAGGAAGTGGAAGAACCAGAGATGCCGGAGAAACCGTTGCAGTCGTTTGAGATTCATAATATCGTCTTGAGGCGCACACAGCTTTTGGCCGTGATGATATTTTTTATATAATATAGATATCTATGTATAATATGATATTATTTAGATATAGAGCTCCAGGACTGTAAGGCAAGTGTTGTACACTCCTTGGTTATTTGGATTACCTTTCTGCTGTTGTCGTTATGCCGCATAACACGTCGGACTCTCTGACGTCTCTGGTATTTCCACAGCGAGACTCGTAGTGGGGGTTATCTCAGCCATGGTTGAGAAGGAATTAGGGGAAAGGAACTTTGGCTTTGACTCCCTGAAGTACATGAACCATGACATGGAGGAGAAAGGGATTGTTGCCCGCGATTGTCTCCCGCTGGAGCCCTGCTGCCCGCTGCCCGGTGGTGCCTTGTTGCTGCCCGCTGCCGAGGCGGTGGTCCCTCGGCAGTGGGCAGCGAGGCTCCGGCGGGAGACAATCGCGGTCAACATTCCCTTCCTCCTCCATGTCATGGTTCAGTCTACTCCCGATTGATGTGGAAGTGGAAGAACCAGAGAGGTCGGAGACCCCGACGCAGTGTCGTTTGAGATTCATAATATCGTCTGGAGTCGCACACAGCTTTTGGCCGTGATAATGTATATTATATGATATAGATATCTGTGTATAATATGATATTATTTAGATATAGAGCTCCAGGACTCCCGCCGGATAACCCGGAGTGTTCTAGAATATTTACAGAACATGGCCAAAGGCTGTATGCGCCTCGCCATTGCGATACATCCACTGTAAACAGAGCGCATGGTACCGTGGCTGCAAGCTGCTCAGGGCAACACCCCCACCCTCCTACTTGACCCGCCTCTCTCCTCCTCATTTGCATTAAAGCTACAGACACCGAAATAGCGAGTTTGGGGAAAGCTTAATGTGCGACTGGCTCGTAGTGGCTGTAATTCTGCACCACAGCTGAATTTTGGGAACGTCTTCAAATACTGTGTTAGGGGCCCACTAATTTCTATATTAAAGCATCCATAAAGTAGCATGCAATGGGACCTTTAAACATTGTATTATCTTCAAACTCTTATGAAACAATCTTATAAATCGCCATTCCTTTTTAAATCAAATGAATTATCACTGACCCAAACTTACATCAAATGAGGGTTATTTATTCTTTCACAGTTTTATTGATTAGATATGAGTTATTAAACAAAAATATTGATTATTAAAAGGTTAAATACAACGCAGTTTAATCTAGCATATACTACAAAACCCTCTAGTATACACTAGAGGGTATATAAAAAAATCCCAATTTAGGTTGTGTCCTTATAACACTATTTCGGGGCTGTATCTTTTAAACTAATAAGTATCTAATAAAGAGGTAATATAACTGTGGGCCCACAAACAGAAACCCACACACACCATCAGGTTGAACAACCAATACAAGTCGCAGGCCGAAACGTGGCTCAGCACGGCCTGCCAACAAATGCCCTTCACTCAACAGAGCAGTGGGTTTTAACCTGAGACCTACTCATAGTTTCTATGGGGTCACTCCAATGCAGAAAAGGGAGGCAGAAATCTACAGGAATCCTTAACGTTCTCTTAATCAGAGGAACAAAGCGACTTTTCCGATCACCAAGGATTCTGTCTGACACCACGATCCATCCAGTGTTCAGGAAACACTTGGCTTTTCTTCATCAGAGAAACCCTAAGGCTCTTCCCTTAAGAATATTCAATTGAATTGAATATTCATAAGTATATTTTAATTAGTGAGGGGAGGGAACATTCATTCATCGCCTGTACCTTTAACATACTGAAACACTTAACTAAATCATTCACTTCACTTACATAAATACTCTGGAGTTAAAAGAATTATGCAGGTTAAAATACTTGACATTGTTGTAAAACGTCTAACATTGATTTCCAATTCATTCTTTATCCGATATGTGTTATTTATAGTTATTTTAATCAATGTCTGTTGGTCAGGCTTCCTGGGTTCTGCTCCAGGTTGATATTTTCCTACGTTACCCAGAATTACTTTCCATAGCCCCTCTCAACATCAGCAGGCAACCTTCTGTCATTGTTATTTTATAAATTGAATTTATTAATAAAATGTATCATAACGATATACATAACAGGCTTCACTAAGCTTGTAAAAAAGCCAGTAGGTCATTTGGCAGTATGCTGTGCCTGTGATACAATATGAGACCATTGACCACATGCCCCAAGCCCACAAACCATAAGTGCATTCTTGATTAACAAGGGCGCTTGCCTGGCAAAAATGTGTGTCCTCTTGCTAAATTACTGAGTTCTCGCCATAGGAACATTGCAACAATGTAATATGCAGTCTTTCTGAGACAGAACCGCTGAGTTGTTTTTGTTGTTCTCATACTGGAATTAAACTAGTATCTGATACTTATGGTTGGTGCTACACCAATTTAAAGACACTCTCCTCTAGAACCCCAATACTACGTTAAATACTACACAAAAAGGTTAGGACCTGGGGTGCATTGTACATCACCAATAGACATATCTTAACAATGTCAACATGTTGTAGGCCGTTGTTTTATTTTAACTTATTATTTTGCTAGCATGAGCGTTGATCATTTATAACATGGCACATAAAACGGCCTGACAGAGCAAAAATACTTATGTATACCTAATACGGGCAAACTTTCTGCCGAGATGGCAAATCAAAACTGCTTTCAAGGATATCAATTGGATATCCTAATCAAAGTTTCCCATTACACAATAGCTACTGCTACCTAGTCTTTCTCACTCATAACTGCTCTGTTCTTCATGGACCCATCCTACCACCAATCCTATCGTCTTATTAGTGTGGTTGCAATGCAAGCTACACTATTGTCATTTTGTCTATAGGCAAGTTCCGACTGAGGGACTTCTTGGAAAGTGGCTCAGTGTTTTGGCTACGCCCACTCACTTAGTTCCCCTCTGCGTCCGTTCCCATCCAAGAGCCTTTGTAGTGGCTACCCAACAGAGTTCAAATGTGACGTAATTAGTTCTGGAACACTTTTCCTCTAACATGATTAGTTAGCTTGTGATAATTAATTCTCGTTCTCGTTCGTCTGATTGTCTCTATCTGCTCTGCTTGTTTTTTCTGTTACAAATGGCGCTGTTTATATGTTGTGGCTGTGTTGAGTTCTACTCGCGTCATAATCCCGCCTTAATCATATGTCGTACTCACATCATATCCCTCCTCAACCGTATCCAATCAGCGTCGACTAGTTAGGAGCATCTCAGTTGAGGCTCAGAAAGCTCCTACCCCGAGGCAGGTACTAACTGAGCCGCTAAACGGTGAAGTTGGGCGGATCCTCTCTCCCAAGCCACAACCATAGCGGCTCACTTGAGGAAAAGTATAAAGTTTATTTGACTGACAGACTTTTTTTCTTTAGAGATATATTATTTAAAGGGATATCCATAGGTATTTAGACTACGATCTTCATCAGGGCTACATTTGCCTACTTTTGAGCCATATAAACTCAAATCAGGGTTCACTTAGGTCAGGAAGGTACAGCGGGTTGATTTGTATCCGGAAGGTTGCTAGTTCGATCCCTGGCTTTTCCCTTATCTGAGTGTCAAGATGTCCCTGAGCAAGACCCATAACTGCTGCCGACGAGCCGGCTGTCGCCTTGCATGGTTAACTCCTCCGTCGGTGTGTCAATGTGTGTACGAACCGTTGTAGGTCGCGTTGGATAAAAGCGTCTGCTAAATGACCTAAATGTAAATCAACGCAACAATTACAGGAAGTCCAGAGATATTCAACCCCAGAAAAAGCAGATGGTAAGTAATCACATACGGCAGGTTTTGCAATGCTATGTATTTTCCACTGTTGGCACGACGTAGCGATCGATGGGTGTAAAATGTGTGACTGGCTGTGTTTTCAGCACTGTGGGGCATAGAGCCGTCCAGTGGAAGACATGCAGCCCCTGACATGCACCCACAACTCCTTCACTTGTCCTCTGCTTGTCCTCATAGGCACCGTCCCAGGAGATAAGAGTGAGAGTGCTCCAGTTTCATTCGGTGCTTCACTCTGTCTCTGTCACTGTACAACCCCCCACCCCTCCCCTCAATTTCACTTCTCCCTTTCTGATTCTCTCTGTCTGTCTCTCACTCTCACCTCAGTCTCTGTCTCTCAGTCTCTGTCTCTCTCTGTCTCTGTCTCTCTACTCAGTCTCTGTCTCTCTGTCTGTCTATTTCTCTCATTCTCTGTCTCTCTCTGTCTGTCTCTCACTCTCTCCTCAGTCTCTGTCTCTTTCTGTCTGTCTCTCACTCTCACCTCAGTCTCCGTCTCTATGTCTGTCTCTGTCTCTGTCTCTGTCTCTCACTCTCACCTCAGTCGCCGTTGCTGTCAGTCTGTCTCTGTCTCTCTCCCCTCAGTCTCGGTCTCCCCTGTCTGTCTCTGTCTCTCTCTCCTCAGTCTCATACTGTATCACTATGGGTTTTTTTTCTATTAGCAAAGCAGTGTATATTACATCTGTAATTTCATCGTCTGTCTGTAATTGTATTTATTCTGTATATATGTGTAATATAATTAATATAACTTCCTTCTATCATAAGAATTAATAGGCTTTCATAGTCATAAAAGCTTATTCACTCTTTTCCGCCAAACTGCATTGAGTCATTTCTTTTTTTCGCTGCAAAGTTTAAGATAACTTGGCACAAATTGAATTGAAATTGGTTGCTTTGGAAAATGCGCTGCACTCTTTTTTGGCAGAGCAAAGCACATTTTAAAGTTTTGACTATTTTTTTTGGACAACGCTGAATTGTGGGCTGCCAGTCGGCATTAAAAGACGGAATAATGTTTTGAAGTAGGCCACAGGGTGAAGTGAGAAGTGTAGGAGGAGAATTTAAAGTGTGACACTCATTTTTTTTTGTGTTTTTTTAAATATTCCTAAGAAGCCGCTCCATAATAAGATCTAGCACCATTCTCCACAGGCTTTTTAAATCTCCTCATTTCCCAGTTTCACAAATCAAACCTTTTGAATGCAGCCTTAGTCCGATTGGATGGCATGGCCGCTCTTTATTTCAGTGTTGGACCAATCACGTTGCTTTGATGGGGAGGGAGGGCGGGCGATCTGTAAGCACATCGAGTTCACGGAGAGTCCCCACTGTAAACCAACCTGACCTGTGAGTCAGTCACATGACAATCTCAAAGAGGTATTCCACAAACGTGTCATGGCTGATAATCCACTGGCATGAAAGAAAATACAGTGTGGGTATATATGTTGTGAAAGGCATCTCCTGTGCTTCACATTGCAAACAAGCCAGGCTTGCAATCTAAACAGAACCTGATGCAATCTCTAAGATCAGCTTTACCTTCCGATGGGTTTACAAACCAACAAACAAACATGTAGCTGAATCAGCTGAAAAATAGTATGTTTGACAATTGTTTAATGACACCAAATTATATAGTCGTAGCGTCTTCCAATATCATAGACCTCATAATATATATAGGGATTTAAAGCATTTATGAGGGCTATTAGATTAAAAATTTCATGTATGAGGTATACAATTTTATTTGTATACCTCAGGACTCCGTCAATGGGCAGTGAGTGCGTGTACATATTAAAGTCAAAGCCCCTAAACCAGGGGTTCTCAAAGTTTTGACAGCTGAGGGCCAATTTAGGAACCAAGAATTTGACTGAGGGCCGCCAAAGGAAAAACAATTAGGCAGGAAACGCCGTCAGCATCCCAGTGATGAAAAAAAACATTGCACCGTTGGGAGTGATGTCAAGTGAGGTCTAAATCATGAAACTGAGGTTCATCCTTTCAAAGTAATGTACAGTCGGATCAAAACTAACAAATGTAACAGGATTTAATTGAAAGCTAGGGAGAGTCGACTTTTCTCTTTATATTTATTTATTTTTGTTTAAATGAATATTTATATAATAATTGAAAAGATTTTTTTTTTTTTTACTTACATCTGTATGTCATTGCGGGCTACCAGGAATGTTTCTGCGGGCCGCATTGGCCCGCGGGCCGCACTTTGAGAGCCAATGCCCTAAACACTAGACAGTCCTGGCACATTTAAAGGAGGGGCTGTTGCATTCCTAGTGTACGACCGCTATGGTACTCTCATACCCTAGATTATCCACCAGCTACTCTTTGCTAAATGGGTTACAACTTGGCCCATATAGCTGTGTGTCTTATTCATTAAGACATTTGGACTATATAAGCATATTAGACATGTTCAAACCAATGGGTTGTTTGCTCTTGATCTTGAAGTCTTACTGGGGGTGGTCAAATATGTGGTAATGCTAATAATAGTAAGGATAGCTTTTAAGTATACTCACTAGTTGAAGGTGCTTTCCCACAACTTCTCCAATTTATAGTAAGATGACTGAAAGTTGCTGTGAGTCTACTATATCATAAACCACTTCAATATAGCCTATTTAAGGATTTGATCATGCATTTATTTTCATTTATGTGTCAATGTTTCATTTGTCATATCTAAAGTATATTTTATTAAATAGGTGTAATATCTATATTCAGTGGTTCAAACTTTTTGCTTGTTCTACTTTGAGCTTGTTATAGTTTAAGTAAGGTACTAGGCAATGTGTCACAAATAAGTACTTCAGGAAAGCGCTTTATGACCTTATTTAGCTGTTCTGGCAATGAGTAGAGAAACCTACTTTAAGTCGTCTCAAAGAGAGCATTTAAAAGGGATTGCTAAGGCCTTTACAGCCAATGCAGAGACATTGGTATCTTAAATAACCACTGCCTAATTTGGCATAGAAAGCTGTAGGGAATTTCAATTTGTTGGCACTTGTTCATTCGGTCTGTCATCTTTCTTAGGATTGTGAAAAAAGTAGTAATATCATTTCATGGTTATTTAATTATGTTGGTTGTCCTGCTTTCTTCTTATATATTGTTAAATAGGTGAGACTAAAATACATGGTACAATTCTCTTTGAAATATAGCGCAATTTGACTTCAAATCTAAATGAAATGAAAGGAAGAACTTTGAGTCTCAGACAGAAAAAAAGTTGAAAAGATCAGTATTAGTTAATAAATTAGAAGTTAGGCCTAGATTTTAATATTTGCTTCCATTGTCACCTTTACAAAATATAAGCCTGTTATCAATACATTTGGGCTGCTGTTCCCCTCTTTCTCCAGTCATTCAGCGACATGTCTGAGAGTGTTTCATTTGTGTGCGATGCTGTATAATCAAATGCCCTCCGCCGTGGGCAGTTCTGTGAAGTCCCACTTGGCCTGGATCCTTTGGTTGAGGATGGAGGACATCGCGTCTCCCATCGCTTCCCACTGCGCTCCTCAAAGTGTTGTCTCCTCAGTGTGGGCACGGATACCGCAGAAACCAACAGTAAACTCTGATCACTTTCTAATGTATAATGAAAGACCCAACCAGCACCCTGGGCTGTTCCTCTACAAAGAAACAACACAAATAAATATAAATAAATATAAATATAAATATACTATAAATATATAATTATAAATATAAACACCTGGGACCCCTGCCCCCCTCCCCTCCTCTGATTCAGATTGAATTTGAACACTGATTTTTAAGAAATACGTATTGGAGAGTTTTAGGAAATAGTGGGGGGGTGTTATCCCCATGGCTGTGACCCACGCCACGATACCTTTTTTTGTAGTTTACTATGTTGGCGATTATATAAGATTAATCGCCAATTTACCACGTTTAAAACTCCCAAAAAGCGGTCCTGGGTTCCCTGGCTCTTTAAGGGGAGTTCACTGCGTCTTCTGCACACCGCGGTTTTCCCATTTGCGCTGTTGATTCAGATCACAGCCGTCGGCCATAGGAACCCACTGAGCTGACTTTGCACCTCCAGCCCGACAGGAAGCTGGGGGTGTGTGACATCCTATCGGCCCAGCAGCCCTTGTCACACCTCTCCAGGCCGACCTGGAAGTCCAACCTTCCTATTCTGACCTCCATGAACACTCAAAGCTATTGTGTTATCTGAATCGGTGTCCACCAGTCTCTTCACATGCTTCACACTGTTTCAATTCATTGGTAAGATATATCCAATTGTACAAAAAACAACTCAAACAGTAAAGAAAACAACAATATTGAAAAATACAAAAATCCACAACAACAACAGATACATTTAGATCCAAATGTCTTCCACTTCACAATGTCTGCTACCCTTCCATCCCCCCTCCATTCTCTACTATTTTACACTTGCCTTCCATACCGTCTACACACTTTCTATATACACGTCCCACAACAACAGCAGCAGTTACAAAAACAGCTCCGAGCAATAGAGAGACAGAGTGCAGGGAATAATAGGATAGCAGCATCTGGAGAGACTTGTGGTAGTGGTGGCGGTGGTGAATGTGCCCTGCTGGCTCAGAGATAGTAGCGTGGCTACAAAGGACGACACAGCGAAGGGGAAACAAGCTCTGTGATTTGTGCAAGGCCGGCTATAGAAGCTGTTTGAAAGACCGTGGCTGTTACGGCTTCTGTCTCTGTACCCCGTGCTGAAGACAGGACATTTTAACACATCTCGCAGGCTCGCCCGGTCACATTGTTCGGAGAGGAAGTGATGAGGCCATTGTTGCTTTTGAAAGCATTTATTTTCTTGCTTTCCTTCCGACTCTTCTTCATAATCTCTCCGGTCTGCGGTCGTCTACTTCCTTCATTTTTTTTTTTAGAATCGTCACCTGCATGTGCAGCTTTGTTCAAACTCGTGTATGTCACGCTGTATTGGAGCAGATGGTAAACCGCAGGTGTACTGCACACCTTTTAGTTGGAATTACCACCTGCGTGTTTCCTGTCTAAGTGACTTTGTGGAGCCAGCAACATTTTCACAGTAGTCCTTGCCACACATGCATTTATACAGACATACATCTTTCAGGGCTGATTAGTTTTGTTATTGGTGGAATTCAGAATAACAAATGGGTGTTCTTTATCTTTGTCGAGAAATTCATTCAACTGAAAAATAAGTTTCATAAATAATTCCTGCAAAATCCTTACAGTGAATATGGTCTTAATATGGTTTTAATGTGAAATTCATTTCATACTATAATTTGAGTATGTAGCCAACCTTAAAACTTCAGTTCAACACAATGAATTATATTATTCAATGAGTAAAATGAGTTATTCTTCCATATATTATTCTATTATTCATCTATTCTATGCTACATCTCGTCAATGAGTATACTCAGAGGAAAAAAATGAATTCATCGAAGGAATGTTGAACCTCAAGTTCTTCAAATGCATCAAACTGACTAAACATGGATCACTGTTTCATGTGATCATAGTTCCATTAAGTGGTTGGCAAATAACTGTAGACCGAACACTTTTTTAGATTGCTTTTCCGTGCCAACCGTGGTTACGACTGCATGACATCAGCTCAATTCTGAAACTGTCAGACTGTAAAATGTGTACGGGGAGTTTACACACTGTGTACGCACTGCATGCATTTGCATGTGCAAGTAGGTCACGTCATTTAAAAACGTGTATGTTGAAGGGGGGGGGGGGTTGTGCCTGAACAACACAGCAAGCGTGTCATACGACAACATATCCATTTGCCGGCCGGGTACGCCGCTGCCGTGAACAACACCATTTCATTCGATTCCCTTCATCTCTCCACACCCCCTATTGTTTGGCTGTCACAGAGCCGTGTGTAAAAGCAGGACGTACCACTTCATGGGAAGGCATAGCGGTGTCGGTGGGAGCGATGTGCCAGGGTTGCAGATGCTAATCAATGAATAAAAGAACCCCCCACCCCCACCCCCTGGATGGATACCGCGTGGATGGGCAGGTGATGGCACGTGCTGAGAATAGAGACTGAAGTCAAAGGAAGTTCAAACGATGTGCTGTCCTGTCCCCGAGACGGCCAACTTGTTACTAGTGGCTTCCTTGCAAAGTGTTAAACCCTTCTTTGACTTCCCAAGTCTCTTGTTTTGTGTTTTCTCTTTCATCTCCCACTGCTCTTGCATCTCTCTGTTTTCAGCATGGAAGCTCGTCTTGGCTCTAACGGAGTTGGGGTTGGTGCCTCGGGCAATATTAGTCTTTGTGTATCCATACTGCTATCTGTAGGTGCTGCTATCTGCACTGTTGTCACGCATCACAGATATAATGTTTGTGCCACTTGTGAAGACTTTCTATTTTCCCCTCCTGTCCCCTCCTGTAGTACACAGTACACTGAGTACACATTTATGGAGAGGTACTGGAGAGACTTTGTATACTGCCATGTTTTGTCGCATTGTGGCGTTTAATGAGAAGGATTCTAGTTCAGTTTCTGGGTTCACATTAAAAAGCCACTAACAACCAAAACCAAAGCTGACTTACTTATCCAGAGAGACATACAACCATTAATACATATAAATGGCGATGTCAACCATGCAAGTATTACACACACGTATAGAAACGCATATTGCTGCGTCAGGCATACCCCGACAATCGGCTAGGAGGAGCTAAGCCGACCTGAATAGTGACTGCAGAACCTCATACTATCTTCAAAAGTATTCTCAAGGCTCATCTCTGCTGGGAACAACTCATCTTCAGAGTTTTGTACTTCTTTATCGCAGTAATAACACCATAACTTACTTTGATAGTTAGATACTTTGTTACCCTGTTTTGTTGCATATTGGCGTCTAATAAGAAGAATTCAAGTTTAGTTTTGGAATGCTTCTTGACATACAATAATGATTTGATTGAGTTTACGGTGCCTGAATGTTGAGACTATCATTAAGAAGAACCCATTATGTTATATTGACGACTTACCAGACAGTATTTACTTACCAGACACTCCGATAAGCACCATAATATATAGTTGTGTACAGTCTTCTGAGTAGGAGTCTGTATTTATTAACCCTTGATGTTGTAGACTTCCATTGTTGTCCAGAAACTTAATCAAGCTAGATCCGCCACAGCCATCCCTGTTGCTTTGGAGAGCAAAATCCATCTGGCAGCAGCATCCATTCAACCAAACATCATAGCTTTCTCTAAAACACCTTTGTTGCTGTTTCTTAAAACATTTATGTGTGAAACTCATTTAACTTTTTCTGTATGAAGTCATACAGACTTCTGGTGCAAAATATTGATGGATGCTGCGACCAAAGAAATATGAAAGGTTTTTGTTTGTTTCACTGTGTAAAAGTGTGAGTTACCTGGATGGTGGAATGACCTACCTAGCTCCATAGTGTTTGTGAATTGTTCTGCCCGCCTTATTTCTAGGCCCTTTATTACATTTAGCGCTTTTAACAGATGCTTAATGCCCTTAAGCGCCTGACAACCAAAAACAATGCCGACTTACTTAACCAAAGTGACTTTATATACAGCACAGTCAACCATGCAAGTATTACATACACATATATAGTCACACATATACAGCTGAGTCAATCATGCAATTAATATACACACATGTACGGCAGAGTCAACCATTACACACAGACATGCATATATATAAAAGACGGAGTCAACCATGCAAGACAACAGCCATCGGGAGCAGTAAGGGTAAGGTGTCTTGCTCAGGGACACCCCGACAATCAGCTAGGAGGAGGCGGGAATCGACCTAGCAACCTGCCGGTTGTATGTAAACCCGCTCTACCTCCTCAGCTTACCTGACATGAATTTGTGTCTGCAGAACCTCTAACTATCTATCTATGTATTTCAAACTATCAGTAGTAATCTCAAGGCTCATCTGTGCTTGGAACATCTCATCTTCAGACTTTTGTACTTTGTTATAGAACTGTTATAGAACAACATAAGTTACTTTGTTAAGTACACCAACACCTACTATGCTCTAATAAAACACACAGTAAACTTTATTTCTCATTTCTATTTTCCTCTGTACTCGTTCAGCCTCTGTACGTCACTATGGATAAAAGCATCTGCTAATGATTAAACGCCAACATAATGAAAATGTTGTGCCTCTGTTGTTAACTGTCCTGTATACACACTCATCAGTCCTCCCTTCTGCTCTCTTCTAGAAGAAACCACATATGATGCCTCTGGCTCCTCCTCATTACCCAGCAGCCCCAGGGTCCCGGGTGGTCCTGCTCCCCCATTGGCCGACATCCCTTCCTCAATCAGCCACTCGGATGCGGAGGCCACGTCTCAAGGGGGAGGGCTGAGAGGGCATCCTGCGTACTCCTCCTTTATAACGTTTCTTGCGGAAACGGCCAAACATCCGCTGAACCTGGTCCAGAGCAGAACCTCGCCGACCATCACCCGGGACAGGAACCTCACCAGCCAGCGGCCTTCGGAGGACCCCGACCAGGCCTCGGGCACCTCTTCCTCGTCCTTCTTCGGCTCAGGTCTGGCTCCCAGCATTCCCCACAAGCAGCACGCAGCGCCTCACACTGTGCCACCGCTGACACCCGTGTCCTTCATGTTGCAATCGTCATCCTCATCACCATTATCATCCTCTTTATCATTCTTGGCATCTTCATCATCAACGACGTCATCATCATCATCATCATCATCATCATCATCATCATCATCAGCAGCATCACCACGTAAAAAGAACACAGAATCTCATGCTGTTTTATTGACACCAGCATCCGTCATTTCTTTAATTGCTCGAGGAAAAAGTGTTACTTCTTTGTCCACATCACTGTTCACATCATCATCATCATCATCATCATCATCATCATCATCATCATCATCAAAATCCTCATCAGCATACCCATCATCGTCGTCTTCATCATCATCATCATCATCAACAGCATCATCACTAAAGCAAAACACAGCCTTATTGACAACGACATCCTTCGTATCCTCGTCGGATGGAGCCAAAAGTAATATATCCTCGTCCCCATCACTGTTCACATCTTCATCATCATCTCCATCATCATTTTCAGCATCATCATCATTGTCATTCTTGGCATCTTCAACACCAACATTACCATTATCAACATCATCATCACCAACGTCCTCATCATCATCATCCTCATCATCATTCTTGGCATCTTCATCACCAACATTACCATTATCAACATCATCATCACCATCTTCATCATCAACATCCTCATTAAAAACCTCCTCAATGACATCAGCATCCTCCTCTTCATCAGCTGCATTCAGTGTGTCTAGCATGATGTCATCCTCTGGCCCTTCATCGTCCAGCTCCCCATCGTCCCTCCAACAGAGCGCCGTGTCCCACATGTTGCCGGGGGCGACCCCCACATCCCTGGTGTCCTCCAGGCAGGGAGCCGAGAGGGTCGCACCTGTGACCACGTCGCTGTTCAAACTGTTATCATCATCATCATCATCATCATCATCATCATCATCATCACCACCATCCTCATCATCATCATCACCACCATCCTCATTTTTGTTCTCATCAGCTTCATCAACATCAGCGTCGACATTGTTATCAGCATCATCTTCATCATCATCATCATCATCATCAACAGCATCATCACTAAAGCAAAACACAGCTTTATTGACAACGACATCCTTCGTATCCTCGTCGGATGGAGCCAAAAGTAATATTTCCTCGACCCCATCACTGTTCACATCTTCATCATCATTTCCATCATCATTTTCTGTATCATCATCATTGTCATTCTTGGCCTCTTCATCACCAACATTACCATTATCAACATCATCTTTACCATTGTCATCATCAACATCCTCATTAAAAACCTCCTCAATGACATCAGCATCCTCCTCTTCATCAGCTGCGTTCAGCGTGTCTAGCATGATGTCATCCTCTGGCCCTTCATCGTCCAGCTCCCCATTGTCCCTCCAACAGAGCGCCGTGTCCCACACGTTGCCGGGGGCGACCCCCACATCCCTGGTGTCCTCCAGGCAGGGAGCTGAGAGGGTCGCACCTGTGACCACGTCGCTGTTCAAACTGTTATCATCATCATCATCATCATCCTCATCATCCTCATCATCATCATCATCATCATCCTCATCATCATCATCACCACCATCCTCATTTTTGTTCTCATCAGCTTCATCAACATCAGCGTCGACATTGTTACCATCATCATCATCTTCTTCACCATCGTCATCACCGCCATCATCATTTTTCTCATCAGCTTTATCAACATTATCGACACAATCATCGACATTGTTATCATCATCATCCTCTTCGTCATCTTCAGCATCATCATCATCATCATCTTCATCATCATTAAAGCGAAACACAGCCTTAGTGACACCGACGTCCTTCATATCCATATCCTCATTATTGCTCTCATCATCTTCATCATCATCATCATCCTCATCAACAGCATCACCACCAAAAAAGAACGCAGAATCTCACACTGTTTTAGGGACACCGACATCCGTCATCTCTTTAATTGTTCAAAGAAAATGTGTCACTTCTTTGTCCAAATCACTGTTCACATCATCTTCATCACCTCCATCCTCATCTTCACCGACAGTATCACCAGCATTATCATCATCATCATCATCATCATCATCATCATCTTCATTATCCTTCTTGGCATCTTCATCATCAACATTATCATTATCGACATCATCATTACCGACGTCATCTTCATCAGCATCACCAATATCATCATCATCATCACCGCCATCATTATTTTTCTCATCAGCCCTATCAACATCGTCGACACAATCATCAACATTGTTACCATCATCATCCTCTTCGTCATCTTCAGCATCATCTTCATCAGCATCGTCATCATCATCATCACCAACAACAGCATCAACAACAGCATCATCATCATTATCATCAACAATAGCATCAACAACAGCATCATCATCATCATCAACAACAGCATCATCATCATCATCATCACTATCCTTCTTGGCATCTTCATCATCAACATCCTCATTAAAAACCTCCTCAATGACATCAGCATCCTCCTCTTCATCAGCTGCGTTCAGTGTGTCTAGCATGATGTCATCCTCTGGCCCTTCATCGTCCAGCCCCCCATCGTCCCTCCAACAGAGCGCCGTGTCCCACACGTTGCCGGGGGCGACCCCCACATCCCTGGTGTCCTCCAGGCAGGGAGCCGAGAGGGTCGCACCTGTGACCACGTCGCTGTTCAAACTGTTATTGTCATCATTATCATCATCATCATCATCATCATCATCATTATCCTCATCTGCATCATCTTCATCACCACCATCATCATTTTTCTCCTCAGCTACATCAACACCAGCGTCGACATTGTTATCATCATCATCATCATCATCTTCATCGTCACTGCCATTATCATCATCATCATCATCATCATCATCTTTCTCAATATCATCATCAACAGCTTCATCATCATCATCATCATCAGCAACAGCACAAAATAAGAACAAAGAATTTCATGCTGTTTTAGGCACACAGACATCCGTCATCTCTTTAATTACTCAAGGAACAAGTGTCCCTTCTTTGTCCTCATCACTGTTCACATTTTTATCATCATCATCATCATCATTATCATCATCAACAACAAAATCAGCATCATCACTACAGCAAAACACAGCCTTAGTGACACCGACATCCTTCATATCCTCGTCCCCATCACTGTTCACATCATCATCATCACCAATGTCATCTTCATCATCAACATTACCATTATCAACATCATCATCAATGAGGTCATCATCATCCTCATCGTCATCATCATCATCATTGACACAAAAAAATGACACAGAATCTCACACTGTTTTAGTGACACCGACATCCATCATCTCTTTAATTGCTCAAGGAAAACGTGTCACTTCTTTGTCCATGTCACTGTTCACCTTTTTATCATTATCATCAAAATCCCCATCAGCATCAGCATCACCATCATCATCATCATCATCATCATCATCATCATCGTCATCATCACCATCATCAACAACAGCATCATCATTAAGGCAAAACACAGACTTAGTGACTCCGACATCCTTCATATCCTCGTCAACATTACTGTTCACATCATCATCTTCATCTTCACCAACACCATCACCATTATCATCATCATTATCACAGTCATCATCATCATCATCATCACAGTCAGCATCATTATCATCAGACTCAGCATCATCACCGTCACCATCATCACCACCACCACCACCATCACCATCACCATCATCATCATCATCATCATCATCATCACCACAATCACTATCATCATCATTATCAAAGTCACCAACATCACCAACACCGTCACCATCATTATCATCAGCCTCATCATCATCATCATCATCATCATCATCATCATCATCATCATCATCATCATCATCACCAACACCATCACTATCATCATCATTATCATCAGCATCAACTGTGTTCAACTTGTCGAACATGATGTCGTCCTCAAGCCCTTCAAGCTATTTGTCATCACAACCGTCACCAAAACTCTCAATTATTTCCACATTATCATCCTCTGAAATCTCCCCAGCCTCCTCTTCAAGCCAATGGATTCTGTCATATCCTGTCCCACAGTCAGAGCCGGCATCATTAGCAACAGCAGGGTCCACTCACGTGAAAGCAATCCCAATATCCTCCCAATCCAACACAAGTTTCCTTTTTGATTTTCAAACTCGTTCTGAGAGATTGTTCAGTGCAGTATCTCCATTATCGACCCTGATTCATCAAACCGTGTTCAATCCAGCTTCTTCCAGAACTCAAAACCACAAAGAAGAGGCAACACATACAGTATACTTACCATCCGATACGTCTCAGCGCTTGACCAGCTCACACATCATTTCGACTCTAAGCCGTAACCTTAGTTATAGTGCTGAACCCGAACTCAAAAATACACCGGCGCATACCTCAGATCCAATGTATTTTCCATCAAGTCAAGGACAACTTCCTGGAGTATTTTCCACAGAACTCACAGAAATGCTGAAAGGTATGATCAGGGTCTTGCCTGTTAATAAGGGAAGAAGCACGACCGCAGTTTCCACTTATGATCAAAAACCTCTAGCAGATCAAAAGCCGCACAGAGCTTTCCCAAAGCTCCCTGCAACGCAGTCTGAGAGCCATTGGGTTTCAAGACACATCCCCATGCAAAGGCTAACAGGAACACCATATAAAGTTGAGAAAGATAAGAAATTGTCTGGGAGCCACGTTAAGAATCCTACCATTACACCACCAATATCATCAGGAATCTCGGAAACGTTCTTAGCATTTCCACATGGGACCCCTTGGACCGAGGCAGATAACTTGCCTGTCTCTGACACAGCAATCACTAAGCAAACCTCTCCACACCTTGGCAACTGGTCTTCAGAGCATGCATCTCCCCCTGGTGATTTAGCGACAGGTCCCGACACCAGCAGAGCTCCTGTCTTTGTTATGAATAGTGGCCGGCCAAGCACTGCAGAAGCTGAGCTCATCGCTGTTTCCTCCCTCGCTAGTTTGCATCCGTTGCAACAGACGTGGACTGAGGCCAAAGCCATGCGTTCTATGGCTGTTCCAGTAAAATCCTTCTCCGTGTCAGCATCGCGTAACTCACTACACTTGACACCTGTATACAATTTAGTCACACCGTCAGGATCTCACAGGGATAAAACCAAAGGGAAGAGATTGATGTCACTCAGTGTGGTCTTTGCAAAAGGAACTTATTCTAAAGCAGAATCATTTGGTTCACAAATACAAAGCCATAACAGCATATCAGCCCGTGATCAAAGCCAAAATTTGTATCAATCACGGATGATCACAATGGACACACTGTTTCAAACAAGGTCACCTTTTAGTCCCACCAGCAGGCCTTTCACAAGTTCTCTGTCAACTTTGCCACATCTTCAAAGTAAAACGGCGGAAATTTCAGTACGGGCCAAACACACACAAGAAGCAGACCAGCATTTATTTCAGCTGTCACAGGGCAATGTTCAATTCATTTCAGGTAACACCCCAGCATCACCGGACACCTTTTCTCATATTCGGACTGTAGATACCCACCCGGTGAGCAAAAGCCAGATAAGAACTTATTTATCCAATGTACACAAAGCTTCTGATAAAGTCACACAGGCCGACAGCAGATTTTCATCACTGGATTTAACACATTTGACCTCATTCAGTAACTGGAAAGCCTCGAGAATAGTTTCTAGTAGCTCTGCCAGCCAATCCCCCGCCAATAAAGCAGCTTCACAGACAGCCCCCTCCGAGGCTATCTCAGGGCATCTCTCTAATAAAAATGAAGTCACACTCATGAATCGGCGTGAAAGGTCCCCGGGGTCAGAAATCATCGGAACACTGCGGTCTGATCATCAGTCACCGGCTCCCCCTCGCTATGCTGGGAGTGATACATCACTTTTTTATTTAGACAGAGAAAACTCGACCTCATCCCCCAAAGATAGACAACCTCGAGCAGATGGCACGATTTTCAGTCCCGGCGCCAGAATAACAAAACCACAGCCGGAATGGAAAAGCACCTCTCTTCGATTGCATCCAAGCAGTTCTTCAGGACTCGACAATCTTGTATCTAATGCCTTAGGTTCTCATGTGTCACCAGACGGATTAGCGTCTGTTCCAAATCCACAACGCGGCCTGTTGAAAGTTCCGTCTTTAAATTCGACTGATGCAACTGTAGGCACAAGGAATCGTTCCCCCGCTCTCCTAAACGCAAGTGGACAAGGCGTTGAGGGTAATACATCAGAAACAAATCTAGATTATATACCAGGCCTCCCACCTTGGGGTGGGCTGAATTTATTTCCAACGAATCACAGATCTTCAGCCCTATCTACTCAGGGAACATCAATAGCTCATATGACTCCCACTCCTCAAATTGACAACAAAGAGGAAAGTTCAGGAATCTACCACATGCAATTGTATCATAACAGCGATAACTTGCCGACAGAGCTTCCCCACTCTGAATTCCCCACTAGAATAAAACATACTCATCCCCTGCCTTTAGTCACTAATACTAGCACTGCTGATAACTTGTTGGATTCATTAACATCCAAACCAGTTGCTGGAGAATCAGTACATTCATCATCTTCCTCATCATCATCCTCATCATCATCGTCATCACCATCATCCTCATCATCACTATCATCACCGTCATCATCGTCGCACCTGCCACATCTTCCTCCTCCATCTTCCCTGTCCTCAGAGAGCGCTGAACTGACCTTAAGTAAAACGACTACATCTCCGCAAATTTCCACCACGTACATGACTCACAGTGGTTTGTTTTCCGCAGCATCACCGCTACCATCGTCTCTGACTGCATTGCCATCAGGTCTCATCAAGTCAGCCACCATGACGCCCACGCCGCCTGTCATTCCCGCCCGGTTCTCCACGGCGCCTCCGTCCTCACCAATCCCTCCCACTTTCGTCACTGCAGAAACGTACGGGACGAGGCAGCTTACCACGGGAACATCCAGAAAGCCGGGTCTCACCTCCCCTAAGGACAACCAGCCTGGTGGGACACCGGCCGGCGCCGTGGCTCCATCCGCGGAGTCTGTCGAGACAGCATCTCAGGTATCACCGCTGACCGCCCTGCAGGATGTCGCCACGACGACCGCCCCCCAACGGCCCGGCACCACAACAAGAACAGCCAGCACCGCTACGTCTTCCCCCGTGCGACCTACCGTTACCCCTCATCCACCCACCACCACCACCACCACCACCACCACCACCACCACCTCCACCACCAGCACTACTACTGCTTCTACCACTACTGCCTCTGTACCACCCTTCTCAGCCGCCACGAGAAGAACTGTGGCCACCATGACACCAAGGACTCCGTTCACCAGGAGGAACTTCACCCCCCACATCCCTAGGAGCGCTCCGCCCAGGGCGCCCAGCACCTACTCCCCCTTCACCACCCTGAGCTCCACCAGCTCCACCGCCGCAACCACCACCACAGAGGCCCCGCCCCAGCAGTGCAATATCACAGAGAAGATGTGGGTGAAAACAGGTAAGTCCCTTTGTCTCTGTGTCTTCGTTCTCGCTTTTGTAACTCCTGCGCCATTGCCCAGCATCATTTTTAGACATTCATTCGGGATACAGCGGTCTTTGCATAACTCGGTTATCAGCTCTTTGTGTCTCTATGTCTTCTCTCTGCTTCTCTCTCTCTCTCTCTCTCTCTCTCTCTCTCTCTCTCTCTCTCTCATTCACAGTTGTGTCCATCTATGTGAGAAGGAACCGTCTTGACAGCATCCAGCGACAGAACCTTCGCCGCGGGCTGAGCCAGGGCCTGCGAAAAGCTCTGAACGATAGCATGGCCCAAGCTCAGGTCTCACCCTTACTTCCCTTACCCATGAACTCTGCTTAAGTGCGGGGCAGAACAATTAAGCAATGGTGGAAATTGTATGTTTTGTCAATCAAACCACTAATCAAGGTCTTTTTTTATTCTTTCTTCACCAATGCCGGGATTTTTTTACTTTCGTAATAACTATAATCATAGCTCCATTATTATTAGCAAGCCAACTGAGGGCTTCCAACGTCCCCAGAGATAGGAACAATGAATAGCATTAAATTGCTTTTTTCATCAGAACCGACATTACAGGCGGATTATGGTTGACGAATGATATTCAAGCCACATCGTTTCACACAATGTATTGAAATTATCACACACTTTGGCCGAGGACTTTCATGTCGGTTATGCCAGGCAGGGGGCGAGGACTGATATAGAAATGAGGTTGACTTCCTGGGTCCCAGATGACAGGTGGGGAGATGTTACATATTTGCAGAGCGCATCAGGGTGTAGACCATGTCAAACCAAACTTTATCACCATCGATGGTCACATGTATATTAAAGGCGACAGTTACTTTAAAAATGTGACACAATCAATTCCGTCCGTCTCCATCACGCAGAGACACTGCACACAGAGCGTATTCATCAGAGATGTCATAACAATGCTCACACACACACACACACCGGCTTCGTTCTAATAAAATACGTTGGGGAAAAAAGCTTTCTCAGCGTTCTCCTATAGCCACGCTACTGCGGGAAAACACAAGCATGGCTAACACAATTACAATGCTCTGTGTGTGGATTAACTATTCATAAGAGCAACCATGGTTCCCCGCTGTGCCAAAATCATTCTCTGTCCAATAAGCTTCTAATGCACCCGTCCACAGCGAACCTTTGGATCAGAAACACCTCTTGGCTGGCGAATCCGTGATGAAATGGAGTCAATGAGAGGCGGAAATATGTGCTAGTGTGTGTGTGTGTGTGTATGTGTGTGCTTGTGTTAGGTGATTGATATGTGTACATGCGTGCATGTGTGTAGGGCTACTTTTTAGGTGAGGGAAGTGATGTGTTATGTGTGATGCTCGTGTGTGTTTGTGTGTGCGTGCGCTTGTGTGTATTCTATGTATAGGGGTTTATGTTAGGGTAGTGAAGTGATGTGCTATGTGTGATGTGTGGTGTTTGTGTGTGCGTGCCTTTGTGTGTGTGTGTCTGTGTGTGTTCTGTGACTGATAGAAGGACGGGAACATGGGGACGTTATATTAACTGGTACTTACTCAGATGTACTGGCCATGCCCTTCTTAATAGCTTGAATTTAATTTAGATGCAAAAACAAGCGCTAGATCTCAGTTGAAGGGCACAGGGATATGATTACTGGGCACATAAAACAGATTCTCTCACAGTCTCCTCGCAATGCTACTTGTCTTGGTATGCGAACATTTTAATTTCGAGAGAGGACATTTATATTTAATTTGTGTGTGTGTGTGTGTGTGTGTGTGTGTGTGTATGTGTACGTGTATGTGTTTGTGTGACTGTGTTTTTGCCTGTGTGTGTTTGTGTATGTATGGGTTTGTGTCGTTATGCGTGTGTGGGTGTGGGTGTCTTTATGTATGTGTTTGTGTGTTTGTTTTTTTATGAGGGGTGTATCAGATTGTTGTTTGGGAACTTCATTAGATTATCCTATGGCGGGAGAGAGAGAGAGAGAGAGAGAGAGAGAGTGAGAGAGAGAGAAAGAGGGAGAGAGAGAGAGAGAGAGAGAGAGAGCGAGAGAGAGATGAAGAGAGAGAAAGAGCCAGAGAGAGAGAGCAGAGGAGGAGAGGGAGACACAGAGAGTGAAAGCGGAAGAGAGATAAGAAAGAGAGAAGAGAGAGGGATCGAGGAAGAGAGACGCGAGAGGAAGAGAGACGATCGAGGAAGAGAGACATGAAATAAGAACCGAACACTGAAAGGAGTGAATCTCACTGTGACCTGTACGGTATGCGGTGGATGGCGAGAGGAGCGACTGAGCCGTGTTGAATGAATCCCAAGGCGATCTCTTCACACTACTGAGACACAACAGAGAGTGGGCATGCTTCCAGGTTGGGACTTCAGTGAAAGACAATCCATTGATGAAGGCTTCTCACAGGCCCAGGCTTGTGAGGAAGTAGCGATACCCTCCTCTCAGTAGCTCATAACAAGGTGGGATTGTGTGTGTGAGCGTGCTGCTGACGTTCCGATGCCAGCACCTCTCCCTACGAAGACTGAGGCCTCTCAATGTTGACAGGCTCCCTCACCATCTGTATCTCATGAGGACAGGCTCTTGGAGTTTCACTGTGCACACATGGAAACATGCCCACACAGACAAACAAACACACACATGCCTGTGGACAAACACACACACACACACACACACACACACACACACACACACACACATGCCGGAGGACAACCACACACACACACACACACACACACACACACACACACACACACACACACATACACATACCTGTGGACACACACAAACAAGCCTGTGGACAAACACACACACACAAACACACACAAACACATGCCGGCGGAAAACCACACACACACACACACACACACATGCACACACACACACACACACACACACACTCATGCTCACACACACACACACACACACACAAACCCGCCTGTGGACAAACACACACGCCTGTGGACAAACACACACAGACCCCCCTACAAACACACACGCCCGTATCCCTATTGCACAAATACCATAGTTTAAGTGGTTGGTTTTGCATTCAAATTATATCCAAGCTATTAACACTAAATACCAGCTTTTATAGCATCATCATACCACACTCCATCTATCAGTCACATAATAGATACACACACACACACACAAAGAAAAACACTCACACGTACGTATGCATGCACACACATACACACACTATTTCAAATGTGTACAAAATGCTTACAATTATGTGTCTGTGGAGTAAAACAAACTAAAACACACAAACACACTCAAATCCAAGCACACATAAATCCAGTGCTTGTTTCATGTTATCCAAGCTATGAACGCAAACAATCTGTTAATATAGCATCCATATACTACAGCCCCTCTGTCAGTCGCCAAACAAGCACACACACACACACGCACGTACGTGTGCATGCACGTACGCACGCACGCACATTCGTACCCACGTTCGTACGCACGCATGCACACATACACACACACCCTAATCCCTATGCAAACATAATCACACATACATTGCAACTCTGCGGCAGTATGCCTCTCACTACGGTGCTGTCACAGTTTGGGAAAGCATTTAGAGAGGAGCTCTCCATTCTGTAGCGTTCTCTCTCTCTCTCTCTCTCTCTCTCTCTCTCTCTCTCTCTCACACATATGCGCACACAGACACACATACACACACACTTAAACAATTGGCAGAGGTCATTTGTAAAATACATTATGGAAAGTACAAGATTGTCTTTGAGAATGAGAATGCAGTCTCTGGGAATCAATAAATTACAATTGGTCCAAACCTGTCCAGCTCCTAACCATTCATCTCTCTCTCTCTCTCTCTCTCTCTCTCTCTCTCTCTCTCTCTATCTCTATTGCTCTCTTGCTGTCTCTGTGTGTGTGTGTGTCTCTCTCTCTCTCTCTCTCTCTCTCTCTCTCTCTCTCGCTCTCTCTCTCTCTCGCTGTCTTTCTGTGGCTATCGCTCTCTCTTGGTCTCCAACCCCCTCCCTCTTCATCTAACATCATTTGCAGATAGTGCAGTGTTATGTTTGTGGTCTGACTGTATTAATAGGTTTCCACAGTAGCAAGCAGTAATGGTGTTCATTATTTTCATTCACGAGGCAACTCATTCACAAAGCAAACAAATATTTTAGCTACATGAGAGTCTGAATTAAATACAAGGCTGTGTTGACTGACCCAGAACTGTCCGTGATGTAGAGCTAGGTGTGTGCCTTGTACAATTTGTCCATACCATATGCACTACTAGCCAACCATCCTCCATTTTTATCTGCCCTATGCACCCAGTCCTGGTGTCATTGTGTAGACAGGCAGATCATTACCATATATGATTGATGGCCTATGCCTATTGATCCAACTAGAATAGTCTCTCACTCTTGCTCGCTCTGTCTCTCTCTCTCCCTTGCTCTCTCTCTCTCTCTCTCTCTCTCTCTCTCTCTCTCTCTCTGTCTCTATAACTCCCTCACTCCCTCTCACTATCTCACCCTCTCTCTCACTCCCTCTATATCTCTCTCTCTCCCTCTCTCTCTTAATCCCCCTCTCTCCCTTTCTCTCTCCCTCCCTCTCTTTCTCCTTCGCTCTCTTTATCTCCTCTCTCTCTCTCTCTCTCTCTCTCCTTCGCTTGCTCTCTCTCTTTCGCCTCCCTCTCTCACTCTTTCCTTACCTCTCTCTCTCCTCACTCTCTCCATCCTTCGCTCTCTCCTTCGCGCCCTCTCTCTCTCTCACTCCCTTCCCCCCTCTCTCTCTCTCTCTCTCTCCCCTTCGCTCCCTCTCTCTCTCTCTCTCTCACTCCCTTCCCCTCTGTCTCTCTCTCTCTCTCCCCTTCGCTCCTCTCTCTCTCTCTCTCTCACTCCCTTTCCCCCTCTCTCTCTCTCTCTCTCTCTCACTCCCTGTCCCCCTCTCTCTCTCTCTCTTTCTCTGTCTGTCTCTATAACTCCCTCACTCCCTCTCACTAGAATAGTCTCTCACCTCTTGCTCGTCTCTGTCTCTCTCTCTCCTTGCTCTCTCTCTCTCTCTCTCTCTCTCTCTCTCTCTCTCTCTCTCTCTGTCTCTATAACTCCCTCACTCCCTCTCACTATCTCACCCTCTCTCTCACTCCCTCTATATCTCTTCTCTCTCTCCCTCTCTCTCTTAATCCCCTCTCTCTCCCTTTCTCTCTCTCTCCCTCCCTCTGTCTCTTTCTCCCTTTGCTCCTCTTTATCTCCTCTTTCTCTCTCTCTCCTTCGCTTGCTCTCTTCTCTTTCGCTCCCTCTCTCACTCTCTCCTTACCTCTCTCTCTCCCTCTCTCTCTCCATCTTCACTCTCTCCTTCGCGCCCTCTCTCTCTCTCTCACCCCCTTCCCCCCCCTCTCTCTCTCTCTCTCTCTCTCCTCTCTCTCTCTCTCTCACTCCCTTTCCCCCCTCTCTCTCTCTCTCTCTCTCTCTCTCTCTCTCTCTCTCTCTTTCTCTCTCTCTCTCTCTCTCCCTCTCTCTCTCTCCCACTCCCTCTCTGACTGTGTCTCTCTACCAATCAGGTGGAGACTGTGTTCGGCTCTCCAAACATGACGGTGGCCTATCACGTCACCGGGGAGGGCGCGGTGTACACACCGGCCGCCGTGCTGGAAGGCCTGGGCTCCTACGGCCGTGATAGGCTGATTGCGGACCTTCGTCAGTACCTCCCCATGGTGACGGCCCTGCCCATCCCCACCGCTTTGTGGAGGCCCACTTCAGCCAGTGGCTTCCAGCTCCAGACGGGTCAGTGAAGACAGGAGACCGGATGAGATGAATGGGAAGGGGCAATACCAGGGACCTGCACGTTAGCTGTGTTAAGGCCATTTATTGTTACTTACATGTCAAACTTTTTCAATATTTTGGTCTCCTTTGTATTCACATCGAGCCTGATTTAAAATTCACTTCCACTCTTTTTGTGATCCGGTACAGCATTTTGTGATTGAAATGTATAATGTTTATTGTGCTGGCACGCCTTCCACTGAGAGCGGTATAATGAAGACACAATCTGTGCAATCTCACATTTTTCAGGACGTTTTTCTTTGTCACATGTTTGCTATAAACTTTCACCTGGGTCTAATGTTATGTTTGCAGATTCCAGAGAAATGTCATACATTAAGAAAATGATAAAAAAAATTACTTAACCCGTATTTGAAGTGAAGTGTGCATAGTCGAGTCTACACCATACTATGAAGCAAGAATGACAATGTGTGGGTATGCTCACAGTGAGAGAGAAAGAAAAAAAACCTTTGCACAATACACACGCAAACAAAACATAAAAAACGTATTCTACCTGGCTGGCTGGAAGCTATGTGTGTCTATCCTCTAAGAAGCGTCGAAGGGAACATATGCCGTTTGCTTCCCAGCCAGCAACAAAGCAATAACAAACCCCACAGCAGAAATCAACAACAGCACCCCACCGTCACAGGCCGGCGGTTGAACAGTGATATGGTTTGCCTTTCCAGTGCTGCGGTTCGTGGGCGCTGGGGATAATCCTCGGTCCTGCCGCTTCTCTCAGATGATGGAACAGAGGCTGGAGAACGCCTTCTCTGAAGCCCAGGCCAAGCACCTGGGGAGCCACAGCAAGCTCTCTGTTCAGGTACCTTAACCCCCCCCCCCACCCAAACACCTTGTAGGGTTTACATGAGTCAACTGTTGCCCATTTATTCTCCGTTCAACCCCTTCTTGGGAGTTGAGTGTGAAATGTGCGTTTTGGCGGTCTGCCAGGTAAAAGCTAAAACACGCTCCATAATTACCCGCATCACCCCCCTCCTTTTACAGTACTTGTTATTTTTTTATTATTTATCCGCTCCCCCTTTTTTAATGATCTCCCACTTGCATCCTTGGGTCTAATTGGACTGTTTGACATTAAAAGTAATTTGTATCAAACGGTCAAAGCAAGTGAACCATTAAAACACAAATGATGTTCAATCATTTTGTGTCTTAGTGAGTTGGATTCAGGTCGATATTCATGACCCTGGTTGCTCTTTATTGTAGGGTTTCTTGATTTATTTCAAATTGAGTAATCTCGTTATTCGTTGATACAGCTTCAAAGACCTTTGATTGCCTTTCATGGTGGCCTCTTGTCTTTGGTGTTCAGTCATTTAAACAAAATGTTAATTTCCGTCTGAATTATGCCTGTCCGCCTTCACCAACTCCAACACTTTTGTGCACATCCAGGAATTCCACTTCCTTTGGTAGCTTCTCCTTGCAAATTGTAGGCCTTCAGCTTCGGGGACAGCATGCAATTGAACTGAACTTGGTGCCCACAAATTCCCTTTGCTATAGTGATTAGAAGCTCATGCTAATAAGTGTGCCAGTGCTTTCCCAACTTTAGGTTTTACATTCATTTAATACAGCGTATTCTTTTTCTGGATTCCCCTGCCGCAATTGTCATCTTAATTGTTATCTTATCCCTTTCTTTCCTACAATTTCTTATATAAAGCCAGTTTATTTTTGTCAAATGATCACTACCTTAGTAAATCAAAGGTACTTCCAGACACCTAAGATGGCAATAGATATGTATTATTTTCGTTCCTTTTAGTTCATTTTAGTTTCTCGTCTATATACTTATTCATTTGGTTCCACCATGGTTCCTTCTAGATTCATATTCCTTTGTTTCCACCCTGGTTCCTTCTAGATATGTATTATTCTGATTCCTCCCTGGTTCTTTCTAGATTCATACTCCATTGGTTCTGCCTGGTTCCTTCTAGATTCATACTCCTTTGGTTCCACCCTGGTTCTTTCTAAATATGTATTCCTTTGGTTCCCCCCTTCTTCTATCTACACATCCATGTTATCCAATGGAGATGTGTGTTCCTGGTAAATGCGTATCCACGTGGTTCCTCAACCCCTCTGTCTCCGTCCAGATGCTGAGGGTCTCCCCGGTGTCCCGGACCCCTGCCGTGTCCCTGGTCTACAGCGTGAGGAATGGCTCCGTCTTCCTCAACGGCACCACCGCCTCCAGCCTGCTGGGTCGTCTCACGGCCGAGCTGGTGGGCTACTACCTGTTCTACCCCCCACTCGTCATCGCAGAGCGTGAGTCTTTCATCTATATATATATATATATTTATATATTGTATATACAGTGTATATATATGTATACATATTTATTAGTGCTGTCAAGCGATTAAAATATTTAGTCGCGGTTAATCGCATTAATGTCATAGTTAACTCGCGATTAATCGCACATTTTTTTCTATTCTAAATGTCCCTTGATTTCGGGCTGCTAGCCTTTTAGTGAGATCAGAGAGTGTTGAGAAGGACAGTAAGAAGAGAGACCCGCAGTGAATCCAAACCGGTCCACTTGACATCGGGTAGGTGCATGACAGCGGTAGGCCTACCATAAAACTTCAATAGCCCGGGCTTCTATTTGTTTCAATCACTGAACTTTTGAACAAAACTCTTGCTCAGCAAAGATGAGAAATACTATAACATTTATTATTTAAACCAGTATGAATATTCCTACCGTACGTAGGCCAAAACACATTACCAGGCTATCGAATAACGCCTGCACACACACACACACACACACACACACACACACACACACACACACACACACACACACACGGTGGCAGAGTGGTAATCGGGAGAGTCGGTGGGCCGTTAACGTTTCGGGGCCGTCTGGCTGATTACTGCGGGATAACAATATTCTATTTATAAAAGTTCCTTGCAGCGCCGTCCGGCAGCCTGAGCTGTGCGCCCGCAACCTCTCACTCAGACGCAACAAACTGTCAACGTCACAACCAAGTCGATTTTGTCTAGAGGGGAGTTACTGAGCGGCCCCTCCCTAAGTGGTACAGCCCAGGTGGGCCTTGAACTGCGATTGGTCAGAAAGACGTAACAGCATTGAACTCTCGTGCAGGCTCGAACAGAGTGACACCCAAACACAAACACACACTTTTAAGGAGGTTTTCATCCGCTCCGTATCCTTGCTTGCCCCAACAAGTTTGTGCGGCGTGCTTGTTGTTTTGTTTCCGGTGTAGCTAGAGCCGGTATGGTGTTGTAGTTTTTCTAACATGACTAGTTGTTGCTAGACAGCAGGTGAAAAAAATACAACGTTTGCCAAGCCAAAAGAGCGTTAATCACACGATAAAAAAAATGAATGCCGTTAAAATTGGTTTGCGTTAACGCCGTTAATAACGTTAAACTGACAGCACTAATATTTATATACATACATATACATTTTATTTAAACCTGTATTGACCATTGGAGAGCACAAGAGTGTTCTAGAGGATGGTTTATAGACAGTCTAGATATAATACAGCCAACGATGAAGAATACCCAGTGAGTCCATAATTGTTTTAATAGAATGATGAGTTCATCATTCATCATTGAGTGAGCAATTGAATTGTGAAAATTTGGTTTGATTTCCGAGGAATAGGCAAATAAGGATGACTATATAATATTATAACTCAAACTCTAGTTCTTATTCCAAAAGCGCCTAATATACATACAAAATAAACTATGAAATGTCTCCAATAATACCTAGGCTTCGACAATGACATATAATGTAATAAATATTATAGACATTTATACAACAGTTGGTTCCGACCAAGTAATTTGATAGGACAAGAGGCATTCCATGAGCGCTGATAGAGTAACAGCACTGGGACATTTAACTATATGTTCTATGTAATGGAAAAAGTACAGTGAACCGGTCATTATCACAAAAGTATCCCCGACAGGGTAATACAGAACACAGACCCAGGCAGAGAGGTCTTGAATCACACTGAAGGGTTTTATTGCATTTGCAAAAAAGAAAATCCATTCTGCTAGATTGTAAGGTTGGAGATAGCCTTCATAGCAATAGGCTCGTATAGCAGTGGTCTGCTGTTCAGAAATAACAGACTGCTAAACGCCCGAATTGACCGCTCAGAATCGAGTATTCAACAAAGCAGTGGAATAAAAAATCGTTATCCATTCTAATCTACGATTTAAACCATTACATTCGATCGTTATTTTAGATTGTAACCAAACCACTGCAAAGGTATGCATATTTTCACAAATACATCATTTGAGTTGAATAATGAAATGAATGATGGTCAGGAGTGGGAAAAGGTTAGGAAAGAAGCCCAAAACAACGGCGCTGTAGACCCATCGGAATCACACCAGAGAGAGGAACTGTGAGGAACTGTGAACAGACTCTTACTTTACTGGTTGCACAATAAATGAAAAACATACAAATCAATTTACATGATAAGGAGATGTTGCCCCGCGGCAACGTGTAGAACCACACAAAGTAGTAAGCTAGCGTACAGGAAAATGTTTACATGTTGCTTGGCAATAGTCAAGTCCCAGTCCGGGTGTGGAACTATTTGTTTTGGCGGAACCGAATAAATGATTCAATAAACAAGCAAATCATAATCTGTCGTTGCTTATTACTGTTAACAAATAAATGATCGCTTGTAGGACTATTGTAAAAAAAATCTTTGGCGAGAGAGAGGGAGGGAAAAATGAACGAGCCTATGAACGAAGTTTAGCCATGCAGATTTTCAGTATAAGAGCACTCCCTCATGGGCGATATTGGTTAAATAATTCAAGTATTCTAATATACTACTTATGCAAGGAAAAGTCTTAGAAAAGTATCAGTTTAACTGTGTACCGGGCCACATGATACATTTTGGCATTGCGCCTGTGTAGACACATACACATCCACAGATGTGCATGTGTGTCACACATTACAGGCTTACGGTGGCGTAGGGGGAATCTGTGATCTGGAGAGACATCTCCAGTACTTCTTAATGGCTTTCTGAGGCAGTGGCCCCACAACCAAAATTCTTTGGGAGTCTCTGAAATGCAGATGATTTAGAGCAGTCCACAATTCTTAGGCTTCTCCTGTCAAAGAGAGGATGTGGAGTAATTGTTGGGCTCAAGCATCCTGCTAAAAGCAATAGGTAGAAGTAGTAGTAGTAGTAGTGGTAGCCGTAGTAGTCACATTATTCCAATATGCTGTCTATTTTCTTCTCCAAACCAGGGAGTAACAAACGTAAACAAATCTCACAGAACCCCCAAACCCAGAACACACACAGGTCCTCCTAAATAATTTGACCTATTCTGACCTTCTTCTTCTGCCGTGAACATGATCTTGTTCTAGGGGAGTGGCATAGCTAAGCAGCTACGTACCTACGTTCCAGCTGGTTGCAACCCAAGGACACATTAGCATGGGGGGATGCTCCATGTCACCCTGGGCCCTCATAATGAGGGATGGCTCTGCTACTCACTAGGCCCCTAACTCCACCCCCCACTGCTTCCCACCCCCCCCCATCCCCGAGTGGATGTGTAGTGATTATCTGGGTTCTACTGCATGCAGGCGGGATGGTGAAGCGACATGACTCCCAGATGAAAGGTCCTCGATGTCTCAAGGTCCCAAGTCGACCTGAAGGCGTGATGGAGCTATGGCGACTCACCCCTTAAATACTCCTTTCAGCACCAGAAAAGGATTGAGATTAACAAAAAGGGCAGTAGTAGTGAGCGAGACTACTGTTAAACATCTTCCTTGTATATGTGAAGCCGAGAGATAGAAAGACTGTTTGTCATTCCACATTAAATGTAAGTCAAGTGAAGGCAAATGTATTTGGGTGCCCCATCATCAGTTATGGTCGCGAGGGGATTAAGGTCGTAGCTCATGACAAGGTCACAGAGATCGTTCCGGAGAATAGTGTCAGGAAGCAAGGAGAGCGTTGCTCTTAAAGATAATACGTTGGGTCGTGTTGATCTTTCCATGCCGCTAGGAATATTTTGCACTTTTCTGACAACAATGTTCCCAGGGGCCCTGCCATATGTTGGCTGTTTTCCTGCTTCACAGCCTTTTATCATAGTAAAACATAATGTGTGTGTGCATCTGTGTGCGTGTGTGAGTGTGTGTGCCTGTTTGCATGTGTGTGTTGGAGTAGGGTACTCGTATCACCCCAGGCCTTGTTTTAGTGGCGCTAAATTCCATTATCCCATACTTGTTCAATTGCTTGTGATGTGCACTTTACAAAGCTGTTCACCTTTTTCCCATTCTTTCTCAAAATAAAGGGTCTGATTAGTTATGTGAGAATGGTGTGTGTGTATGTGTGTGTGTGTGTGTGTGTGTGTGTGTGTGTGTGTGTGTGTGTGTGTGTGTGTGAGTGTGTGTGTGTGTGTGTGTGTGTGTGTGTGTGTGTGTGTGTGTGTGCGCGCGTACATACGTCTGTTTGCTTACGTGCTTGTGTGTGCATGTTGATGTATTCTGGTTGTCAGACAATACTGACAATTTCAATACATATTGTAATTGTACTATCTCGACAAGGTCCTGATGAATAGTTTGTATCTTTTTCATATCAATTTATTCTGGAAAATATCAAGGCTGATGTGCAGCATTGTGTTCTTTGTGCTTGCAGACACTCGTTTTCAATCTTAGTGGATGTTGAGCTGTTACCCGAGCCCTCATTAAAACAACTAGTGCTCGTGTCAAATCACACAACTGATTAGCATTCCACAAGATTATATCTATGGGGTCATATTAAAGCAGTTCTCCAGTGTCACTGTTAACATGCTGAAGATCCCTGTCCTCTATGTGTGAATGTCTTTATGTATGGGGGACAACATATGTATCTGCTGTATGCATGTCTGTTTTTATTCATGTACAACAAAAAATGACAATACAAAAAAAATACATTACCCATTTATTTTTTATGTTTTTATTTATATTTCTTATTTATCTGTTACTATATCTTTTATCCATATTGTTGCACTTAAAGATTATTACATTAATTGTGTTTACTCAAATGATTCTTTAACCTTTTGGGTTATATCGTCATTGTTGAATGCACTTATTGTAAGTCGCTTTGGACAAAAGCTCCAGCTAAATAAATGTGTTGCGATGTAATGCATCCATGAATGTCAATTTGGCTGCCTGTCTGTATGTCTACCTGTCTTTCTTTGTCTCCTCCTTTGGCCTGCCCGGTCTGTTTTACGCAAGCATGGTTACATGAAGCGGTGAAGAGTTCAGGCATCAGGGCAGCTCATCACACATCCCTTTTGCTTTCCAACAGACTGCTTGAATACCTCTGTCAACCCATTTTTTCACCTCTGTTCTCAAGGTCCATGAGAAACGTCTAAATGGAAGTCTTGAAAATAAAAAAGAAAGCTTGCAAAGTCTCAATGTCAAAAGCCACCAGATATTACAAAACGGAGAACTTAGGAGCAACAAATTTGATTCTCAAATAATTGGCTTTATATTCAATAAATGATGTGATAAAGCAACACCCGATTCAAAATGATAAAACGTTTGGTTCATCTGAATGATACTACTAAGCATTGGAATGCTTATTATTGAGACTAAAACTCTGGATGTCTGGAGGATTCTAATTCATCCGTCTGTTGTTTTTGTACTGTCTTACAGCACTTGAATACCACAATCTAAACTCCTCCATCGCCACAAGAGACTTCTGGGTAATCACAGGTGAGATTGGATTAATATTTTAAAATGAACAGCAATTGAATTAAAGTGATAAAAGTCTATTGCATTTATTTTTATTTTGCAACATTATTTACATACACATCACCAACCCACAAGAGATGTATTTAACATCTATGTAAATTGTCTTTACGACGAGTTCTGATCGAATGACTCATTCGCCTCGATCAATAGTGATCGACTCATTTTTGTAATTGGATTGAACCCAGCAGCAGCCTGAATGAGAATACTATCATTGGACTTGCTATCGACTGAATCTGTAAGATGTTAATCTTCCTTCCAAACAATTAGACAGAGCCAGTTAATGGGTATTGAAACTCATTGTTGCTTTAACAGTTTGTCTTACTTGTCACTCTCGCATTTATTGAAGCAGCTGTCCAAGATACACATCATTAAGATCTACGCTAGTCATTCTTATAAACGGAACATAGGCCAAAACAATAACACAAATTGTATTTTTCATAAATTATAAGTATAAGAGTAAGCCTTGCACTATCTTCTACAATAGTGCACTATAGTGCCACTATAGTGGAGTGATGTCTTTGTGGGGAGAGGGAAGGGGGACTTTGCATGTCCCTGTTTCTTCCAATAGGAGTGGATGCCCCAACTTCCTGGTAATGAAGTGCTTCACCCGATTTAGTGAAGGACTGATTCAACAGTTGGCCAAATCGTACACGTTTGCACCTTAACCCCTCCCTTATCTTTTACTGATAAAATACAAAAATCCCATCTCTCTCTAAATTACTTTGAATTAAATCGTAAGTAATGAACAAATACAAAAAGTATTTAATTGTCAGCTTCTTTGTCTTTGCCTTATTTTTGACATACATGTTAAAGACCCCACAGCAATATAACCATATGTGTGGACGCGGGTCACCCAGTCTTCTGTCTAATGCAGGCTGGGGGGGGACTCCCACATCATCAGTTCCTGCAGCTCTTAACCCTGCACTTACTCACAGGAGTGGCCCTATCTAGTCAAGGTCATGTCCTGGGTAATGGGATCTGCTCGCTCCATGAACATGATATACACACAACATAGAGTTGTGTTGTTTCTAAACCTGGAGAACCTCAACCTCACACTTTTGGAGTTGTTGAGAGAGAGGCGAGAGACAAGATAGAGAGAGCGAGAGACTATTACTGGGTAGCATCTTTAAATAAACACACACTCACACATACCGACACGGACATGCACCCGAGCAGCAGCCAGGCATTTGCATCAGCCTGAGGACATATGCTGGGTTATGTCAGAAGCAGAAAGCCTTAGCTCTTCCTTGATGTGCAGTGCTGCTCAGCCGGACCGCCACTAATCCTGACTTTTACCTTCTCTTCCCCTTGGGCCAGATCTGTACTTTCTCTGTATTCGGTGTGTAGCCTTCTAGACCAGTCTGTTGGAATGCATGTAGTGTTTCACTGACCACCGCCCAGACAACTGTTCACATTGGGCTATGTTTGTGAAGAAATAAGTCTAATATACAGTATCTCACAAAAGTGAGTTATTTTGAGGGGACAATACATTTACACTGTTATACAAGCTGTACAGTGACTACTTTACATTGTATCGAAGTGTAAATTCTTCAGTGTTGTGCCATGAATAGATTTAATAAAATATTTACAAAAATGTGAGTGGTGTACTCACTTTTGTGAGATACTGTAACTATGTTCTAGTTTGACATACTAGTATTGTCTGTGTCAGATTGCCTGATAGCTATTCTTTGTCTATATACTCATGCTTGTCGACCTTATTAAGCGCAATGCTATACCGAGATATTCTACCAAAGAAAGAAGAACCTTTATTATTTTGTTTTTATGACGTACAATGTTTCAATTGTTTCATCAACATGTTTGAAAGGAGCAGGCAGCGGTGAGACCTATGGCTCAAGGTGGACTCCACTCTACAGGGTAGACTGCAGACATTCAGGCTCCAACCCACTAGACAATCCTCCCACCTCTTAAGTCCTCGACTCTCTTTCCCACCTCCCTTAAGGCTTAGATATGGTTCCACGTCGACGCAACGCAATGGGGTTTATGGACCCATTACGTCCTTGCGGACCCTCCTTGGTTCCACCGCAAGGGCCCGACGTGTGCCCCCCAAAAATGTTAACCTCGTGTCGAGGTCGACGCAGCGAGCAGCAAGCGCTGTGATCCGTCCGCTAACGTAAAGCCGACGCAGAACCAGAACAGGTTCAAGACTGCGTCGATGCGTCCGCCTCACCCCGGTGCGTGTGTTTGGCTCCCTCTCTCTGCACAGTGATCCACGACGTGGACGACGTGAGTCTGGACGGACATTACCGCAGCTTTGCCAGCCTGATGGAGCGGCGCCTGGCCGAGCTGTTCGTGGCCGCCGGCCAGCAGGGGCCCCGCTTCCGGAGGGCCACCACCGTGGGCAGCTACACCATTCAGGTGGATATATCAATATATATAGGGATATGTGTAGCTTGCGTAAAAAATGAGAAGTGCATTTTTCAATGCAGGCTCTTAACATAAACGTAATGGACAGTTTACAGTGTACTATAAACTGTTTATTAGGACTCATGGTCGAAAGCAACCCTACAGTTTTACTTGTTGGTTGTGTTTTTTCATTCAGTGTGCAGCCAGACCAGGATAATTGCAGCGATTTGCACTTCATCGTCTGCTAATTGCTAAGCGAAACAAAACGAAATGCCTCAAACAACGCAGTAGCCGGTGCTCCTCGAAGCGCTGTCTGTGCGTTTTCGCTAATGAAATGGCAAAGCCGGCTGTCTTTTCATTTGAAAACCGTCAAACCTAAGACGTTAAGCACTTGCATCGAAGGAAGCTAAGTACTACCCCGGCTAGTGGAGTACTCCATTTAGTTTGAGTGTGTGAAGTGTTTAATTCGAAATAAATGAAAAAACATGCTTTTTTCGGTGAAGGCTTCAATTTCGGTGGACGCTTTGATTTCTGTAAGCGCCCTCAGAATACAGTGAGTGCACGGGCGGCCCCTGATGGGAATCCAACCCCAAACCCGGGAAGTAAACATTGCTAATATGCAAGTCAAACATAAGTCACGTTTTAAAATAAATAAAAAACATGTTTATATACGTCTCATCAGATGGTGAGCATCCGCAGGCTGGCGGGGTCGAGGAGCCCGGCCGAGATGACCTACTACGCCCAGCACAACGGCGTTCCGCTGCCGGGGGCGTCGGCGGCCAAGGTGCTGAACACGGTGGACTCCCAGACCGTGGCTCTCACCCTGGGCTACTTCGTCCAGCTGCAGGCTGAACGTAAGCACTAAAGCACAGCTAAGCCCTACAGCCCCCCCCCCAGTGTTTCCACCACTGGAACCAACCTGACAGAGAGCAGACAGTAGGTGTGACGGAAGGGCGGAGAGGTAAAGACCAACGGGACGGAAGGGAGAAGGGAATCGGAGACTAACGCTTCGGACTGTCACCCATCGTGGGGAGAGAGAGAGAGAGAGAGAGAGAGAGAGGGAGAGTACAGATGGTGCACAGTGGGTGGGAGGATAAAGATGAAAAGGTGCGGCAGATTGTCTTCCTTTTTTTCCTAATCTCTGTGCGATGCTCCGGGCACAGCGTTTGTTTGTTTGTTTGTTTGAGCTTCAATTCTTTTTAGTGCCCAGAAAAGAGAGCGAGGGAGTGAGAAACTGGGAGCAAGAGAGTGGATGAGAGAATCCGAGAGAGGGACACAGAGTAAAGCTGGTCAAGCAAGAGGAAAGGGAAGTGGGTGCTGCAGTATGCTATGGAGTATGTATATTTACCTTCACCTACAGCAGCGGCATCAGGCTCGCTGTTTGTATGATTATTTTGCCGGAGTGGGAAGAGTTTGAAGTGCTCTTGGTGGTTTGCGAAAGCTATTTAAGGTTTCCATTGTACTCATAAATAATGTTTTGAAACTGTCCAACAGTTTGATTCTGCTGCAATGTTTACTTATAGATGCATGGAAAATCGACATGAGAACACTCGATAAATAAAGTATTTATGATCTTGACTTTTTTTTCAGCGGTGGTCAAGAATCCACCGAACAACCTTTGGATCCTTGCGGCGGTGCTGGCCCCCATTGCTGTGGTAACGCTCATCATCATCATCATCACAGCTGTGCTGTGCAGGAAGAACAAAAATGACTTTAAAGCCGATTCCATTGGCAACCTCAACCCTCGAGCCAAGGTATGCATGCATTTATGTGTGTGTGTATGTGTGTCTGCACGTGTCTGCGTGTCTTTGCGTGTGTGCACCTGACTGTAGGAAGATTTATGGATTGGTTGAATGTCCAAACTATTATTTCAGCTTGTTATGCTTTGTCTGCAAGATATTGAATAACAATATATAACAATCTTATCATCTGACTCAATGGAATAGGGAGATGATTCTTACTCAGATGTTGTGTTTCCAGATGGCATATCGAAGGGATGCGGGCTACTTCCACCAGGTAGCTACATTTTTCTATCTACCATTTACTTTAAATTTCTTTAATAATTGATTTATTTTGTATTAAGTGTTTTTTTTACTTTTCTTAATATTAAAAATGTTTTTGTTACTATGATTTAGTTTCAATTTCTCTGATAATAACAACTATTTGTGATGATTTATGAACCCCACTGCTTCTATTATTGACTGTAAGTCGACTTGGCCTTCTATCATTATAGATAGCTCTGAGTCATAAGGTCACACTAATCCGTCCATACCCCCATACAGGCTGTAAAACCCTTCACCGCACTGACACAAACCCAAGCTATGGCACTTGATGGAATACTTCTGCTGGTGTTCCCAGGTGCTGCAATGCAAATCTATAATGTGTTCCTCACGCTAAGCTCTCCCCTCAGTTCAATAGACCAGGCATCGACCATACACACACACACACACGCCGGTATCTGAGGCTGTGTGAGTATGCCCTACCCACGGCCACCGGCTTTAACTGTTTCCTGCGAATAAGATGACAAGAGAAGGATTCTATTTACCTTGTTATCTCCCGTCAAACGTGTGCGTGGGCAATGTGATCGCACCTGTGTTTTGTATATGCGCGTGCAAAGCCCTGTGCTAGTTGTTAAGTGGATAGTAACAAGGCGATGAGGGGGATAAACTAGGCAGGCTGGATGAATCTTTGGAAAGTCCATCTGGCATGGTGTCCTTAGAACCCTGCAGCACAGATACATGGATCACCGTACGCTAAGATGGCAATAAGATGCCTGGAGGTTTGTAAATTTGCAAAGCCCATTGCTTTATGCAATAGAGTTTTACCAATAGATGGCTGGTGGTTGCACTTCTTCCTTCTAAAATGGCACATTTTAATAAGCGATGCTTTACCGAGGGTTGATTTGCTGCCAAGGGAACGGAAACGGGTGCAGTCTCGGCTCTCCAAGTCAAGTTGATTTCATTTATACAGCCGGTCTCAAAGGGCTTCCCAGGCCTCGTTTTATGGCACAAGGGGGATCTGGATCAGCTTTTATTTGGTTGAATTGAACATGAAAGCCATATCTGATGTCACTATTCAGCATGTTAATACAGAGCATAATTACCACCACATAATTAATTGCCACCTCCAAAAATATGAACATTTTCATGCTTCATTTTGCGGCTTTGCAAATGTAATGCTCCTGACAATATCACCGCCTGGGCCTACTCCGAATGCTATTCGTTATCAACCAAAAATCTGTTTTATTTGTGAACCATAATATTAAACCTCAAAAAAGATGTATTTCTTTTCAGTGCTGTACAATATACATCTATGTCTTTTTCCATGGACCTAACTGCAAAATCAAAGATGTAATGTCCTGGCCTGCTCGCAGCCTGCTTTTAGACCATCTCTGGAGGATATCAACTGTGTAAACCAGCCGGGACCTTTAGAACTTGAAGAATATATCACTGAGCGCACCTTGCTAGCATGCCTGTGTGTGGCTCTGTGTGTGGTTGTGTGTTTGTGTGTGTGTGTGTGTGTGTGTATGTGTGTGTGCGTGTGTGTCGGTGTGTTTTAAAAAGAGACAGAGGGGTAGGGAGTGTAGGCACTTGTGGGTAGTACGACATATTGATTTTACTGGTGCTTGGGTACAGTAAGGCAATGGTGTGTGACTGACAATTTATGACAGCACTACTGAATCTTTTACAAGTGTGTGGCAGAGATGTGGCGGTGGGTTTGTGTGCTTGTGTGTGTGTGTGTGTGTGTGTGTGCTTGCGTGCGCATATCCGTCCGTGTACCTATTTGAAATCTGTATGGCCCTTTTTTATTTGCACAGACAATTCAGAGTGAAGTAAGACAAGGGAATCCCACTGCGAGTCGTGACCCAGCTCCCCTCCCCCCAACCCTAACCCCCCCCCCCCCCCTTCCCCCCATCCTTTGTAATGTCTAACTTCATCACGGCGCCTCTCTGAATCTGGTCACGTCACTGCCCACAGTGACTCATTTATTCGACATGAATTGGGAGGGAGGATGAAAAGAGCTTCGATTAAAGCCATGCTTATCTCTCTCAAGGCCCCTTCCCTCGTCTCCTAGCCTTGCGCCCTACATCCTGCTGCAGTCCTTCCCTTTCAAATTCTTCATGTTTATAAAGAAGCCATTCCACATTCCAAGTCCGGATGCATCTTCGCATGTCGGGGTTTGTGTATGAGTGTTGTCTTCAGAATCTGACTTTAATTAATATCCAAAGGTCTGGAAATTAATCTAAAGTCTGATGGCAGATTACCTCAAATCTGGGTGAAACGGGGCGTTTCACTTCTTTCGACTCATACTTGTTCTGACCAGTCATTTGGCTGGAGTGGTGGATCTGTTATATTACTAAACATCAACCCCTTAAAGCCGAAACGTGTCCGATTGAGTCGCTCCCATTGGTAGGCGGGAGTCTTTAAAGAATTCAGAAATCTCAACAACATTGTTCTCTCCAACCTAACTGGCAACTGTGCAACTGTTGGACATGAACAAAGCGTAGCTCCGCTGGCTGGGTGCCATGAGTGGGTGGGGTGTCGATTGTAGGATTATTGTTCACAAAGAGAGAGGTACGTGCTGGCCGGCAATGAAACCAGCATCGATCAGATTTGCGATAAGATACATCCGGCTCATTTGATGCTATAGCTAGTTAATACCACCTCCCCCATCTTTCTCCCCTACCCCACCCCCTCTACCGACGTCCCAACCCGCCCAGCCGGTGCAGGGATTCGACTACGCCAAGCAGCACCTGGGGCGACAGGGCGGGGACGAGGAGATCCAGCCTGTGACCCAGGACACCCTGATGATGGCTCTGCCCCACCGGGACGGACCCCTGTCCCTGGAGAAGCCCCCGCGGCAGGACAGCATGGCCAGCAGCAAGAAGAACCACCACCACGCTGGCACGGACACGGGCAAACGGTGAGCACACGTACCCCGGTCACCTGCTACGGCTCTGGCTGGCCCAGCGCCTGGCCTGGAGAGGTTTGGTGTTATAATTGCCGTGTTTGTATCCTGGCCAATATTTTGTTTCAGTTTTGTTCCATGCTACACATTACACATTACACGTTTTTGTTTGTTGTCATTGGGCCATCATTTATTCCATAGTGAAACAAGACATTGTGCAGAGGTCAACCCGCAGCTTATATATGTATAGAATGCGACACCATGCGCGTGTGTGTGTTTGGGCCTGTGCATGTGTGTGTGTGTGTGTGTTTGTGTGTGTGTCCGTGTGTTTGTGTGCATTTTTCTCCAATGACCTTTTGAATCTGTCTCTTGTCACAGTGAAGCTATCACCAGCCTCCTGATTAAAAGAAAGTCGTTAGCGGGTGTCCATGCAGGTTTGGGGGGCAGATCACGCCGTCCCTCTTATGAGCGAGAGCTGTAGACCTGCCTCATGTATTAATGGCAGTGTAAGCATGGCTTAGCTAAAGCAGTTTACAGCACACAATTAGTCTTCACAGACATTGATGTTGCCATCTTATTATACGATGAAGATCAATGTGGTGTGAAAGCAAATCCCTACGATTCCAGGAATGTGAAAGCCCTTTTTTCTAGAGCTCTGTATTATGGTGTGATATGATTTTTATTGTTCTTTTTTATGATAATAATTATCATTAATACAATTATCCTCGTTGGTGTTATCGTCATTGCGGAGCAGGTGTGTGTGGTGCTGCTTGTGGAGACGTCGTGTAATGACATAACCGGAGTCTGTGGGCGCCAAAGCTTGTTTTCTCCTCCCAGCTCACAGCCTCCTCTGTTGCTATGGTTACTTGCGCTAGGATGCCGACGGAGGACGGTTCCGTCATTGGCAACGAATCAGAGAAGCGGAATTCGAGCAGGGGCTTGACGGTGCAGAAAGTCTCGGCGCAGCACAAAGTGACAAAGGAGGAGCGGCGCAGAAAGGACGGTGAGAGGCACCGGGACGCCGGCACACACATAATGCCTACCCACAATCCCCTCTGGCTCCGTGGACACCCTCACGTACGCTCGGAGTTCAGAAAGCATGTTTTTTTAAACATGTCTCTGGTCAACTACGTTGAACACACACACACACACACACACACACACAGACACACACACAAACACACACACACACACACCGTTGAAATCACGTCCAATGCAACCTTCTTAATACTTAATAAAATGGTATCCATCGGCAGTGAGCAGAGTTGGACCTAATGATGCATGAGGTAGACATTGTATGCCGATAGCACACTTCAATGCAGTGAATGGCAGAAATTGATCCATAAATTGACCCCCAGTCAGTTCATTGTACACAGTATTTAGAAGTCATCGCCTAGGGGGAGAAAGTCTCGGAACAAAGGACTAACAGATGTTAACCAATCACAGACCGGCGCGACGAGAACCCTGATTAATCCTCTGCTCTATTATTCCCTCTGTTATTTATGAGCCACATCCTTTCATTTATAACGGCGCTGTCCTTAATAAAACGATTTAATATAAATTCCATTAGTTAAATCCATACATGATTCAGCCCGACTCTAAAACGGTATTGATTGTGTGTATTTTAGTGACTTTAATAATGCATGGGGGGATGAGCCGAGGCAGGCTGGCTGCGGCTCGTGTCGTAACGCGTCGCTGAGGTAATGGAGGTGAGAAGACAGATGGGCTCATCGCTGGCAGACATGAGTGGCCCGAGCATCTGGGGTCAGGGATGTGTGTGTGATTTATCACCCGCGGTGCGCCTCCTCTTCCAGTGACAGAAGAACACCGCCGTCTGTGGGGATCTCGCGTCAACGCCGTGCCGGAATCCGTTTACCTTCGAACAGTGGTGCATGAAATGCAGAACGACGAGATAGATGTATGATACGGAAACGGTTTCTGAAGATGATTCTATTACCTTGTTTATTCGTTTATTTAACAGGGACTGTGCACAACACAGTAGTGTGGGCCAGAGCTTGCAAGATAGCTAACTTGTATCTGTGGTTTCCTCAGCAGGAAAATACTTGTGCACTGTACACCTGAACAGGGTAGGGTGTACAGTGTATGATGAGAGTATATGAACGGCTGTCACTGGCTTGAGAGAGCAGAGGTTCTCCCCCAACCGTTTGTATACTACAGAACGATCCATTAAAACAAATAAAAGACAGAACCAATGGCTGAGGAGTCCATGATGGTTATGATAAGACGCGTGCTTAGGCGTACAGCGCATTAACTACAGTATGTGTGTGTGTGTGTGTGTGTGTGTTTAGATCCATATGACAGCTCATCAGGCTCCCTGCAGCTCATCTCCATTAAGCCTACAGCTGCCCTGGCTTCCTACTCACAGCCAGCCTCCTCCGACCGCAGCCAGGAGTCAGCCATTGTCAACGGAGAGGTGACCCACGCACACGCATGCGCACATACATGCAAACACAGACACAGACTCGGCACAAACATGCACACAGACACAGACAAACACACACACAGACACAGACACAGGCACATACATGCGCACAGACACAGACACAGGCACAGGCACAAACATGCACACACATACACCCACACAAACAAACACACATAGCCACAAACATGCACACACAGAAACAGACACACACACACACACACACACAGGCACAAAAACATGCAAACACATACACCCACCCACACAAACACACACAGACACATAGGCGCAAAGATGCACACTCAGACACAAACACACAAACACAACACAAACATGCACAACACTGCAGACCTACTGACATATAGAAGAGCACACCCACACGTGTTCACATGCACATGCACATGTGCGTTGACCCAGCTACACACACACACATACGCACACACACGCACACATTGATATAAAGGCCCTTACACCTGCACACCTGAAAATGTGCTGACGTATAGGAAAACACGGATCTACACACACACACACACACACACACACACACACACACACACACACACACACTATTAATGCATGTTTACCATGTATAGGTAGCCTCGCTGTTTCCCTGAAGCAAACTCGATACTATAAGAAGAAATGGATTCAAAGTAATTTGTTCTGCAGCATTCGGCTAGCCCCTCCCCCTATCTCATCCATCCAGTGTACTGGATTTACTGCTCCCCCTGGCAAGGATTTGAACCTGGATGCACTTGGATGGTATTTTTAATGAATAACAACAGGATCACACGCCTCCATTTTATCACCGCCATGTTAAGAGAGGATGGGAAATGAAAGAAGACCATGTTAAGGTTTTGCTCCACATTAATTTGAGGAAGATGAGAATCACGATCATTTAAATCCTCTGATGGTATTTGGCAAGGCTTGCAGCACAGCAGAGAGAGGGGGCGTGGTCTGATTAGGCTATGATGTAATGAAGGCATGCTAACTTGATGTGAACTGTCTGCCTCTTAGTCCCTTCAGTGATCCCAATGGATGAATGCATTGAAGCGATTGAAATAATTATCAGAGAAGTCTTTCACTTCTAATAAAATCATCAGCTTTACAATGGATTTGATTGAAAACACCATTTTAAATCGGTTTGAATCAAATCAAGGAATTCTAAGTAAAACATTCTTCCTTTAGCGATATCCGTCGTTATTTTATTGATATTCCACCTCAACATGTCACTCCCAACGAACGATGTACTGTATGTCCTCACCTCCTTCTCTCCTCGCCTCCTCGTCTCCTCGCCTCCTCCTCCCCCCCGCTAGGTGAATCTGGCGCTGAAGCAGAAGTCGGACATCGAGCACTACCGTAACAAGCTGCGGCTGAAGGCCAAGAGGAAGGGCTACTACGACTTTGCCTCGGCCGACGCCGGCAGCGGCAGCAACGTCAGCCGCAAGGCCCCGGACCAGCGGCCCCGGGGTGGGGACACGGGACACGAGCGGACCCCCGGAGAACCGGGAAGACCGCCGGAGCCCGACGATGAGCGGGGAGACTCCACCTTCGTCAAGTCTCGCCGGAGGTGGGGGGGCATGGGGGTGACGGTGTGAGAGGGGGACCAAAGGGGAGGGAGCAATCTAATGCAGGTGGTGGCCGGCCCTGAAAATGTTTCCGACCCCAAACTTTAACTTGAGTGCATCTAATTTTACTCAGTTTGTTTTTAACCCGATCAATGTCTGTCTTTTGTGTCGATGTCCCCGTGATCGTAATCGCATCGCTCTACTCTAAGGGATTAGTAGTTGTTCGCTTGTGGCTATGAATCAATAGGGAGTCAGTTTGTATGTGGCAGAATGTCTATGAGACCTTATTCTTTTCAATGGTTTTCCAAAATGGATCATCATATATCTGTAGTTTATGTCATCGATCTCCTGCGACCCCATATGCAAATCACTTCACCCCAAATGGGCTCTTGACCCCAAGGTTGGGAACCAGTGTGCTAATGCTTGGACACTTTTGCCTTTTACGTTTTAAATTAAGTAAATTCATCTGTCTTTTAGCAGATTATGTTTTAATCCAAAGCGAAGGCTGATTTAGGACCCTCAAAACATACAGTCACTGTATGTTTGTAGCTGACCTTGTTTGAAAATAGGCAACAAATTGCAAGTGTGTAGAGGAATAAGATGGGAACTTTTTTTATGATATGGGATGTAAGTCGTGCAAGAGGTAGATATTATACTTCACATTTCACATCTTGCCAAGATGGAGAGAGTAATCAATTGGCTATGACTTGCAGCCGCTCCGCCATAGCATGGCTTGTTAAGTTGACTGCGTGTTTAATCATACATGCGGCTTCAGCACTGCTGGCGGCTGTCTGTGTGTGTGCCTGTGTGTGTGTGTTTGCATCTGTGCGTGTGTGAGAGAGTTTGTGTGTGGGAGCGTGTGTGTGTGCGTGTTTGAGAGTGTGGGCGCGTGTGTGTGTGTGGGAGTTTGGGAGCGTGTGTGTGTGTGTGTGTGAGTTGGTGTGTGCTTGTATGTGTGTGTTTGTGTGAGAGTGCAAGTGCGTGTGTGTGTTTGTGTGTGTGTATTATCGCTGTTTATAAAGTCAGTGTACTGATATTTTTCTTCCTACATAATCATTTTATCAGTGCTGTATGATGTGCTGTCCATCTTCTTTCACGATAATAATGAGACATAAGCTATATTAGGCTCAGGAGTACACTGGACCCAGCTCTGTTTTAGGCTGCAGAGGCAGCAATACATGGAGATTAAATAATTTATTCAGACCAAGGGGGTTACTACCCCTCTGATACACCGTGGCCTGTCTTTAAAGTCTAAAGCGATATCCTGCGATAAGCCTGTGTACAGAAAGGTTGGATGCGTTATTTCTGTTACCAAACCTGTATACAATCATGAACGTTTGAAATCTGAAGTGTAAGCAGCCCTTGAGAAGGGTTAAAGATACCCATCTTCTCCAGTTGATTGTAATGCAGCAGGTAATTATTTTTGCTACCTCAGCTGTTTCATGAATATTACATTCTCTTCAGGATGAACTTGAGGGGGGAACATTAATCTTGCGATGTTAATACTATGTTTGTCTTGGAGCACTTGGCAAAGCACTTAAAACAGATGATGTAAGATGTTCTCGCAAATATGGGAGTCGAACTTTACGTTTATAATCACACAGTCGTAAAATAAATAGATTTATGCAGGATGATAATTAACACAAACAACATTGATGATCACCAGATCTATTATTTGCTCTCAATCTTCTTGTTTGTACGCTCTCGTAAGCAGCACTGTATACCATTTGCTCGAACTCAAATGTTAATTATAGGAAATAAATGTTACATTAATTAAACAATTAATACAATAATCATAACGTTAATCAACCTTTTAAGTTCACACGTTATGTGTCCTCAAAGGACCACCACCCCGCCATCGTCTTAGAGAAGGCTGACGGCTCCAACCTGATTGCTACGAACGTTTTCAGTCATTACCCTCGCCCACACTACTTCAATACTAACTCCAAACGCTTGTGTTAACGGTCAGGCACTCCCAGGTGGGGCAGCCGGCCTACCGCAGCAGGCAGAGCATCAACAGCCCCAGCCCAGGGGGGACGGAGATAGACCTGCTGGTGATGAGGGAGAGACCCAGGAGAGGCATCCGCAACAGCGGCTATGATGTGAGTCCTTTCTTCCTGCTTCGTCTTCTTCTTCTTCTTCTTCTTCTTCTTCTTCTTCTTCTTCTTCTTCTTCTTCTTCTTCTTCTTCTTCTTCTTCTTCTTCTTCTTCTTCTTCTTCTTCTTCTTCTTCTTCTAGTTATTTTTCTTCTTCTTTTTTCATCATCTTCTTCTTTCTTCTTCTAGTCTTTCTTATGTTTCTTCTTATTCCTCTTCTTCTTCTTCTTCTTCTTCTTCTTCTTCTTCTTCTTCTTCTACTTCTTCTTCTTCATCTTCTTCTAGTTATTTTTCTTCTTCTTTTTTCATCATCTTATTCTTTCTTCTTCTTCTTCTTCTTCTTCTTCTTCTTCTTCTTCTTCCTCTTCTTCATCTTCTTCTTCTTCTTCTTCCTCTTCTTTGTCTTCTACTTCATTTTTAACTGGAACTCAATACTGGGAGGACTACGATAAGTGTCCCTATTGAGGCTCCCTCACTGTTATCCCCTTACCAGAAGAACTAAAGGGATGTTTCTCTGAAAATCCCGATTTTGTGCTTGTTGTGTAGTCTCACATGTAAAGACCGTGTCAGACTGTGGTAATAATTTTAGATGATGATGCTGATGATGAGGAGGAGGAGGATGATGATGATGATGATGATGATGAGGAGGAGGAGGAGGATGATGATGATGAGGCTGATGATGATGATGAAAATAAAGACAATGATACAGGTCTTCTCTGGCGTCTCGGGCAGTGCCCTGGGCAGCCATGCGTAGACGCCAAACCTGACTTCCCAGGTGTGACTTTAACAACCTCACTGCGTTCTTATGCACTCTGGCTCATTCATATTTAACAGTTTCGTTTTATAGGGTTATCGGGTATGATTTCAGGAAGCCAGACTGACGTGCTCTGCACTTTTCTCTCTCCATTATGATACAGTTGTGTGTGCGTGCGTGTGTGTGTGTGCGTTTGTGTGTGTGTGTGTGTGTGCGTGTTGCTGTGGTGGTGGTGGTTTCAAGGAAACGTTTGTTGCTAGACTTCTTGGTATAGCAAATGAACTCCCAGGAAGTCTTTTTCTTGGAAAGAGTCCAGGGATACCAATGCAAACCATTGGAACAGCAGCCACAGCACGCTCTCTGGTTCAAAATGGTTGACGTCTTGGGTTAATGATATCAATGTTCCTGTGTGCCCGGGTGTATGCAGTGTATTGGCTAGTGCACTTACCAAGAATCCATCCATGTAGTTCATTTTAGGAAAACATAGAAATTGTAGACAGAGACCATATATATCCCTTTGATTTATATAATCAAAATACTGAATCAATGGCAAACAAATACATTTACTTAAATTAATGTATTCCCCAAGTCATAGACAGACACTGATGTGATTGATCAGAGCTTCATTCTGCGTTCTTTGGATGATCACAGAGACAGATATGCCACCTGCTATACTAACCAACTGAAGCGCCTCATTTGACAGTAGTAGAAATGGATAGGTAAGTTATGCTTTATTAGTCACTCTAGTCCCGTCACCATACTCCAACTCTAGTGTTTCCCTTTTCTACCTACTCCACTGTAGATGCTGTCCTAATCTAAATATATAATGTTCCACTGCCACCTTACTCACAGTGTGTAGTGTAGGGTAGAACAACGGCTGCTGGGGGTGGGGCAGAACACCCCATGTGGTGGCGTCGGTAAGGGTAGGGAGATGTCCTCCATCTAAGATCGTCTGTGCTGCCAGGCTAATGTGGCGTCCCGGGACCGTGGTACAATGCAGTCAGCAGCCGCTCCGTGTCGATTCAAACCCATGTTTTCCCTCCGCCTCACGCCTGGCGTCGGGTGCAGCCGCCCCTCCATCTGTCGGCTCCACCCACCCCTTCTCGCGTTCTTACCCCGAGAACGCCGGGGCCCAGGCTGCACGTTGAAGTGAGGAGGTGGCTCCTCTTGTGCCGGTGACGTCTGCTCTGCAGGTCGTAGATCTGGGTCATCTTGTCATCACACGTGGCACCGTACGTACAGTAGAGTGAGCCGTGTCACAACGTCACAAAGTCAAAGTGACCTAGATTGGTAAACACACATCTGCTGAGATGTACAACACCTCTGGAACCATTTGGAACCACAGTTGGAACCATGATGCACTTGGTTCTCCCCCCGACTACCCCTTACCACGCTACTGCAACAATAATCTACCAGGCTGGTGCTCTGATTCCTGAAGATACTCTGCAGTCTGTGAAGACGCTTTTTAGGAAACTTTTTTTGTGTAGCGATAGCCTTTTTTTTTGTTGCAGTTAATCTAATATTGATGGTATGCTTTGATTCTTCTCATCCGCACGCGTACGTCGCTTGGTGTGTACGCGAAATGACTAAAGGTAAAATGTAAAACGCCCCATCCGTGATGATGGCTTCCACTTATCCAGGCTATTTTGTGCATTTTGTTATGCCATACGGCAAGTCTGACCACAAGTGTAGGTAAGATAGATAAGATGAGGGGGGGGGGGGGGGAAATAAACGTCTGTAGACCGATGGCAATCTGCTGCAGTGCTTAATTACTTGTCAGTAATTTGCAGGGTTGTTTATCGCTGCAGTTAATGCAGGAGAAAGGGCTGGGGTGGAGAAGGGGGGAGACAGGGGAGAGTGAGCCAATGAATAAAGCACACCCTACTGTCCCACAGTTGTGCTGCAGCGCCCAGGGGGGGGGGGGGGGGTGGTGAAACACGGGCATAACAGAACCACCAATGGATCTGCAGTAGCAGTTGAGCTGACATATCTAAAGCACGGCAGCAGAAGCAGCAGCAGGAACGTAGCATAAGAACAGTAGCATAAAATACACTGTTTCTGGCTCTCTCAGCACTTGTGTCAACCTGCGCGAGGAAGAGTTGTGGCTCTGTTAGTGCCTGTGTGTGTGTGTGTGTGCGTGTGTGTGTGTGCATGTGCATGTAGGTGCATGTATGTGTGTATGCGTCTGTGTATGTGTTGTGTGTGTGCATGTATGTGTGCATGCATGCGCATGTGTGTGCGTGTATACGTGTGTGTGTGTGCGTCTGTGTGTGCATATATGTGTGCATGCATGAGTGTGTGTGCGTGCGTGTGTATGTGTCTCTATTAGTATGTGTGTGTGCTGTGTGCTTTGTGTGTCTGCGTGTGCATGCATGCGTGCGTGCGTGTGTGTGTGCGTGTGTGTGTATGTGTCTGTGTCTGTGTGTGTGTGTCTGTGTGTCTATGTGTGTGTGTGTGTGTGTGTATATGTGTGTGTGTGTGTGTGTGTGTGTGTGTGTCTATGTGTGTGTGTGTGTGTCTGTGTGTCTATGTGTGTGTGTGTTTGTGTGTGTGTGTGTATGTGTTCCTTAAGAAAGAGTGGTGGGGTGGTCAGGCCAGGAGCCAGGAGGAGTAAGGGGACAGTGATTTTACTCTCTGTCCCCTTGGACCCGGCTGAATCTGTGATATCATACCCCCTCCCCCCCGGTGTATTAGTACTCTCTCGCTGTGTATTGCTACCGGATCTCGCCATGTATGACGATCTTCACTGGGAGTCTTGAGCGCATTCTGGCTCGGTGCCAACTTTATTTGGAAAGCAGATTCAGAAAGACATTTTCATGGTGTTTTGCCAGCGATCAGCGACTTTCACTTTGAAGATGCCTGTTACCGTGTCAAATGATCAAAGTGTGAAAAGATTTTTGCACAGTTATTTAAAGGCTTGTGTGTGTGTGTTTTTGTGTTTGTGTGGGTGTATGATTTCTGATTGTGTGCATATGTGTGTGTCTATGTGCGTATGTCTATGTGCAAACATTCATGTGTGTGCATGAATGTATGTCTGTGTATGTGTGGGTGAATGCATGTGTGTGTGTGTGCATGTGAATGCGTGCATGTGTGTGTGTTTGCACGTGAATGCATGCGTGTGTGCATTTATATGTGTGTGCATGAATACATGTGTGTGTGTTTGTGTCTGCATGTCTGTGTGTGTGTTTGTGAATGTTTTTGCATTTCTTTATGAATGTGTGTGTGTGTGTGTGTGCATGTGAATGCATGTGTGTGTGTGCGTCCATGTGAATGCTTGTGTATTTGTGTGTGTGTGTGTGTGTGTGTGTGTGTGTGTGTGTGTGTCTGCGTGTGTGTGTGTGTGTGTGTCTGCGTGTGCAGACCGAGCCGGAGCTGATCGAGGAGACCAACGTGGACCGGCTGATCGGCCAGCGGGGCTACCTGTACGGCCGCGGGGTCAAAGGTCACTCGGAGACCTCCACCCTCAGCTCGCAGCCCTCCATCGACGAGGTGCGCCAGCAGATGCACCTGCTGCTGGAGGAGGCCTTCAGCCTGGCCTCCGGCGGCGGCGGCGGCGGCCACTCCACGTCGGGGCGCCCCTCCCACCACCGCCACCCCAACCCCGGGCACTACGGGCCCGCCCCCCCCGGCGCTGCCCTACTCCGACGTCATCACCAGCGCCCCGGGCACGGTGGGCTACGGGCGGGGGGGCCTGCAGTGGGCGCCGTCATACGGAGCCGACCCGTACCAGTGCAGCATCCCCAAACCAGTGAGTCGCCCGGGAGAGGGAGCTCGTTATAAAACAGACGCCAGCTTGGATTAGCAGGAAGGACGCTCGTTCACCAGCCACCAGACTTCCCCCCCCCCCCCCCCCCCCCCCCCCCCCCACTGCCTGCAGTAGACTCCCGTCGTCTCCTTTGTTCTGTTTTGTGCTTTATTTATTTATTTATTTACTTTACTGGAGATCCGTCCCAATGAAAGGCCCGTTATGCGTTTGATTTATTATTAAATACTTTTTCGCGGGCTTCTTTTGTGCCTTTTATGGGACAGAAAAGCAGGGTCAGGGGAAGAGAGGTAATGAAGTGTAGCAGCTACTGCGCCTCAATGTCCGCAGTCTAGCAGGAGGCATCCCTGAGCGAGAATCCTAACCCCCTTACCTGCATTTTGTGCTCATGACCTGAATGTAAACTCTGACGATGAAAGTGTCGGCCAAATGAGTGCATAGGCTGACCTTTATCTTCTTCTGTTGAAAAGGCCTTTCGCTTCACCCAGCTCCCTGACATGGCCCTGGACTCTCCTCCTCCGTCACAACTGCCCCCCCGCCCTGGGACCCCTCCCTGGACGTCCCTAAGGCGGTATGGCCTGCGCAACACTCACACGTGCGTACAGACTCATACATACATAGATGCGCGCACACACACACACGTACACACATACACACACGCATCCAAATTGACATCAAGGGGCTGTGGAGCCATGAGAAAACACATTGTGGCTAGCATCTCTTAAGCTCCTGTTTAAATTAGGATGTTGAGCCTGCATATTGAAAAGCACTAAGAACATGGATGAGACGCATTCCTTGTTCTAGCGTGGAATGTCTGCGCCCCCTACTGGCCAAGAGCTGTTGTTGCGTCGTCTCCTCACACGAGCGTCTCTCTTGCATCTCTACCTGCCTCAGCTCTTCCTCGGATTTGAGACCTAAGGGCCGGAGCCCAGTGGCCTCAGCAGCTGATATGCGGCTGGACACCCAACCGTATCATCCACCAGTGACCACCAACACCACCACCACCCCCACCCCTGCTCTACCATCCTCCAACCCTCCAGAGCGCCCCAACTACTCAGGTACGCCTGGCTGTGTGTGTGTGTGTGTGTGTCAGGGTTTGTGTGTGTGTGTGTGTGTGCGATGTGCGATAATCACAATGTGAATCATAGTGTAACAGTGATGTTCTCTCGAAACAGGAAATCCAATAACAGCCGTCTATGCCATCCCAGCCAGCAGGACCGGATATTCAGAATACATGGCCTCCACACCCCCAACCTCCTACCACAGTCCCTCCTGGATGTCCTACCCCCCGGAGCCTGAGGACGTCCCCCCACAGTGGGGAGAGTCTGTAAGGCAGCCCTACCACCCTGGAGCCACTCTCTGTAGGAGACCCCCAGAACCTGTTTCTGGGCATAGGCACCCACAGATGCTTGTTTCTATTCCACAGATAACTTTGTGATTTTCTTTAGATACGTGTTGCTGTACATTAAAGCTAGGGTAGGCAGTTTCATTAAGAAGCGTTTTTTTGTCATATATGTCCATATACTCTTTGCATCCTGATTCCTTATAGCAATCAACAAATCCAATGTAAATGCCTGTATCTGGGGCTTTCGCAAGCCTGTAATAAGCCTGGCCAATCATTTCATACGGGCCGAATGAAATTATTGAATGCCCTTAGTGTCTGTCTGCCTAACAATACAGTGACCTGCGTGCACTCTGTCCCGGAGCCCTCCACAAAGCTAGGCCGACCTATCGCTAAAGCTAGCTATAAAGTCATGTGTTTTGGGGGATTGGCTTTGGAGGGAGTCCTGAATGGAGAGTGGGATTTTTTTGTCGTACCGCAGCTTTAAAGCCGTGGTATGTTGGGTTTTGCCAGTGCCAGAAGCACAGTTTATTTTAAATTCAGAAAAGGCCTTTCCCATTTGTTTCTCCGTAATCCCTTCATTCGTTAATGGTACTAAATCCACAATTGCAGTGATTAGCTTGCTTTTAGTTTAGATTAGATAACCTTATTGATTCCCCAGGCGGAAATTAAATTTCCTACCACACAACAGAGAAACAAACAGACAGATGTGCATGTCTGCATGTGCATGAATGTATGTGTGTGTGTGTGTGACCACATGTGTGTGTGTTTGTGTGTGTGTGCGTGTGAATGCATGTGTGTGTTTGTATGTGTGTGTGTGTGTGTGTGTGAATGCATGTGCGTGTTTGTATGTGTGTGTGTGTGTGTGTGTGCGTGTGAATGCATGTGCGTGTGTGTATGTGTTTGTGTGTGCTTGTGCTTGAATGCATGTGTGTGTGTGTGGGTGTGTGTGTGAATGCATTGGCCAGTGTGTGTGTGCGTGTGAAGGCATGTGCGTGTTTGTATGTTTGTGTGTGTGTGTGAATGCATGTGTGCGTGTTTGTGTGTGTGCGTGTGAATGCATGTGTGTATTTGTATGTGTGTGTGTGTGTGCGTGTGAATGCATGTGTGTGTGTGTGTGTGTGTGTGCGTGTGAATGCATGTGCGTGTGTGTATGTGTTTGTGTGTAGCCACATAACAACACATTGAAACAGTACAGTGGGTTACAGCAAATCATTAAACACCTGGATAGCAGCGAGTACTAAAGACATCCGCAACCTCCACAGCCTCCGCAGTGTCCTTTGTTTGTGCGTTAACTATATATATATATATATATATATATATATATACACTCAGTTTAAAGCAGATGTTCCCATTACCAATGCCTTGGCTGTTCTGTTGCAGGTGCCCTTGCCGGGGTATGTGGAGTCGTTCCCCCTCCCCCGCTACCCGCAGTCCAGTCCCCCACTGCTCCCGCTGCCCTACATCCAGGCCCTGGAGCTGCTCCCCGATACCCCCAGCCCGGCAGCCAAGCAGAGCTCTCCCCTCGCGGTGAAGAACATGGACAGCCTGCCCCTCACCAGCCTCTCCACTTCAGCACTGGTGCAGGCCATTCGCCTCGAAGTGGCAAAGCTGGCGAAAAAGCAGAGCGATATGTTCGAGTTCCAGGTGTAATACCGCCCCCTATTGACCGGGAGGTGGGTTGCAATGGAAAGGCTCTCACAGTAGCAGACGAAAGGTGGATCTCCACTCAACAAACTGTTTTTTTTTTATATTTGTATTATAAACTTACCAACGTTCTTCTTTCCCAAACTTCAGCTTTATTTTAAAGGCATAGTAGAATGATGATTTACTGAATTCATTGTCAATGATCTTCTGACAATGATGTCGACCCTCTTTGTTTGGATATGTCAATATATTTCCAATTGATAAAAATTATATTATATAATATATATAGCAAGGATAATATATATATAATAATATATAAAATAACAAAGATGTTTTTATCAATGATTATTCCTGTCCTTAAATGCACATGTATGAGATAGCAATGGTTTTATTATCTGTACTACTGAGAGGACCAAATTGTTCTTAACACAATGTGACACAAAATCCAATGGGAGTGCTATATTACTTTTATAAGCCCCTGTTTTTGAGTGGCACAACTATTTCTTAACTCATCCATGACATAAGACCAACTGCTAAACGTGGATGACATGACTCAATGAGCAATCTAGGAAACTTCTAACCCTCTATTCTTTAACAGGCAGTAGACAAATTAGTAGAATTATCCCCCCAAATAATAACTCAGACTGAGTCAAATCAGCACATCATTTCTTATTACTTTTCAAACAAAATATAGACCTATATTACCATCACAGATACGCCTTGTAGACACTGTAGAGTTGTGAACTTGACCCTGCAGTATGAGAACGGCTGTAGGCTTACTGGTCACATCCAGTCCGGTTCGGACCAGATTTCCAGATACAGTGTATGTGTGCAGCCTCTGAACCCGCTGTGGGAAACACGACATACTCGACGAATGTCTACTTGAAATTCCTACTGATTGTACTTCGACTTTATTTTCTAAGAGCTGTTTAAGACGCACTTTATTCTCTCTGTAGTCTCCATACTGACCACATGCTTTGTTGGTGCCGCCTTTTTTGCCTAAGTTGTTTTTTTTTCATGGTTCGATTTTCTTATTATATATACAATATATATCTGCCTTTAGGTGTTACTCACTAGTTAATATTATTATATTTTTCGTGCTGTGAAAGGTTATACATTAAACTTGTTTAATAATGCAGCTGCTTGCTTAAAGGCTGACTGGATGGCTGACAGAAAATGTTGATCGTCTGACAACTTCATGCATTTACATCCGTACGAGGCGAGAGGTCTCTCCAATCCCATTCAGAAATGTGTGCCGATTATTACTGTAAAGACAATAGCGATTAACATTTTGAACCATAATAACGGAACAATCTCTTCGTATTTAACTGTTCAACCCTCTCTCTCTACTTCTTGGCCTAAAGAACTGTTCTGTTAACCCTTGCTTGTTCATTTGTACCATACCTGTAAATAGTTCCATCGCCCCCCAAAAGCGAGAGCTGTGTTGCCCAGGTGATTTTTCAGCTGTAGGCCTACCAACACGTACAGCAATCTCACCATGAACTGTGTAAAATAAAAACATTTTTACTCATGTAACGGAACACTTCTTCTGACATGCCCACATTTTATCAGTGGACACAGTGGAGGAAAACAATGCATCAAGAATAAAGATTTGACTGAATTAAAAAAACAATCTCTAAGGTGTTATTGGAGTGACCAAGTCCTATATAGCCAATGACATGAATTCTAAAGTTGTCTTTATCTCTGAAGTTGTCGGCTGTTTTCTGATGGTGTTTTTTTTTGGTCGTTTGGTCTTCATCTCCTCTATGTTGTCATCTGCTTGTATTTGATATTTCTCAAGAATGTATCTGAAAAAGTGGAGACAAAATGAGTTGAACTTCAATGAGGAATAACTGGAACAATATAAGTCTGTGTCTCCATCCCTTCCCTTAAACCTACTCCACAGTAATTAGCCTGAAACAAATCTGAAACAGTATAATTTTCGGTCTGACAGTTTAAACAGTGTGACGGTATATATAGTGGAGGTGAACGTCATCTCACATCGTGGGACGTCCAACAGCTCTCCGATCATGCTGCACAACTCCATTTCTTTGAGCCGGATGGACAGCTCACAGACGTCAGAAGCGTGCTCACTCCGCGGGTACCTAGGTCCGCCTGCTGGGGGACCGAAGACTTCCAGAGGTCGGTACTCGGGTTCCACCAAGGGTCCACTGTTTGACCACGATGGCTGACTTTTACCGCTGTCCTCCGGCCTGGAGGTTGTATTATGTTCATCAGTAGACGGCCTGCTGTAGTACTTCTCACCTGCGCTACCTCGAGGAATAGGGTTTACCTTTCCTAGTTTGGCATTTAGCGACTCACTAGGACGAAATAAAGGCCACATTTCGACGTCGTCATGGATAGAGGGGAAGTACATGTCTGCATTCTTGTTTGCGTTTGTCTTTATTATTCGGACATGTGTTGTGTTTAGATTCGAAAATACGTGTTATGATTCTATCGCTAGGGCAGACTTCCCCTGTGAAAATGTTTAACACCTGCAGATGGCGGTGTTCACAAGGGCATACCTGTCAATTTGATTTTCCTTGTTGCAAAAATAAGTTTCTATCCATGATTTTGTTAGAATTGTATCTAATACATATCCGTGGAAAGAGAATAAGACAAGTTAGAAAGTAGGAAAGGAAGTGAAAATATACCTAATTTCCAGTAGTTGTTCTCATCTAATCATTTGACCTGCCAGACAGCCACACTCTCCAGCTGTTAAGTGGAGCTTTAGTGGTGAGACATTTCCTTAACATTCATATTACTTAATCTTCTCACTGATCAACGCCACCTTGAGGAGAGGATGTGGAGCTCATTTTAGAGATTTAAATAGACAATCAGTCCGAAGATCTCTCCACTTCCCAGTTCCTTCATATCCTAATTAGCATGGAAGGATCCATAACCCATTCTAACATACAGTGTGTGCAGTGAATACAGAATACTCCCTTTTGAATTTAATATATTTTGATGTGGGGCAAAAAACGTCTCCACAGTGGGCTAGTTCCTACAACAGTCACTATGGGCAATTTAAAAGGATTACAAGGTGCGACCACAGCACCAGTGACCATGAGAGGGAGATTAAACCACACACACACACACACACACACACACACACACACACACACACACACACACACACACACACACACACACACACACCTTATTGGATCAGTGTCATCCATATTGGCAGCAGTAGCTTTAATAAGCATATTAAATGTCACAGGGCACTGAATTGGTTTCAAGCTCCATTCATCTTAACTCTCTCAAACTCTAGTGTGTGTCTGTGAGTACTTAAACCTGAACTAACGAAAACCTGATTACTGAAATTCACCCTTTTGTCAAGAAAACAACACGCCAGCAATGAAATGTTTCATTCTGCGCAGCAGCCATTAGACAGACTACCTTTACCTAGGTGATGAATGGGAAAAAGCATGTCATGCACCTTTGCAAATCTTTGCACATGCACACATTGTATGTGTGTGTGTGTGTGTGTGTGTGTGTGTGTGTGTGTGTGTGTGTGTGTGTGTGTGTGTGTGTTTCTACATGGTCATGTTCTAATTCATTGCCCCAACTTTCAACACGCTTCTATAATAATATATATTTTACGCCAAGGCTGAGCACTATGTTCCAGAAGTTGACATTTCTTGCCTTAACACTTGATATTTCATGTTATTCTTTAATGCAAATTAGTCTGGAATTAGCTTTTGATAATTTCCACACTTAAATTGAATTCAACCGCTATGTATTGCAATACTCTATTAAACAAATGAATAAAGCAACCCGGTATCACACCAAAGCACAATACAAGCATAATTGAAAATAACCCTTCGGTTTGAACAAAAATGAAGTGTTATACATGTATGTGTTCTGTTGTTTCCACGTCCAAAATAACACTATTATTGTATGCAATGAGATAATTCATGTTTTGTATAATTTTTATTTTGTTCTAAAGAATACATGTATTGCAATTGTAGATTTAATTTTTAGGGTTCCAGCACTGTGGATATAAAACATCAGGGACCAAATATTGGAGTGTCTTTTACTGTATCCAATAACCAATTACTTTCCATTAGGACCAAGACTTTTTATCCAAACAGAAAAATCCTCTCATAAATTAAATTAACTTATTTCTGTTAAACATGGTCTCATTCAGCTATCTGTCTATGATAATTAATAATGTGTCATTGTATTTTCCATTAGTTCTCTTGTTGTTGGCATGACACTGTTTCTCCATGACCATGCAGGCATATTACACTGTCAGTGATATTATCTTGTTACTTGTCTCTGTCTGTAAGTGTCTTGTAAATCTTGTTTTTGACATTGTCCCCTCTTCCAGTATATAGATTGCCAGGTCCTAATTTAGCAGCCGTAATCAGATGTGATCTCAAACGGAGGGCCTATTATCTCTTAATAAATGCTACTTAGTCGGTGAGTAATTATAGTACAGCTGCCTGGCCAGATGACAGCTCTGAGATTAGAAAATTACCACAATGGTCAATGCAAGGACGAGTCAAGGGAGAAAACACACACACCCACACCGACACACACACACACACATAAACACACACACACAAAACTCATAAAAGTGTGGATCTGCGGAGGTTCTATGATTGTCAGTTAGTTGGATATGCACAGAGTTTGTGTGTTTGTGTGTATGCGTGCGTGTGTGTGTGTGCGAAGAGCATGTTTGGCCTAAAGCTTCAGACATGCTTTGTGTAATCAAAAGCCTTCTTTTGTCTGGACTGTATCACAGTACGACCATGAAGCATCACTTTCTCCGAAGGCTAAATAGATGATGCATCGGATTCGATGGTTCATCTCACTTTTGCAACATATCGTCTGCATCTCAGCATCTTAACGCTCTTCCTCCCGAGAAAATGCTCTTAACAGAGCCCAGCGTTTCCCCAGGGATTGAGAAACCACACATGCTCATGCATGCACACAAAGGGAAGCCAAAACTTTTCCTTTTTCTCCAAAGGCGCAAACTGGGTGTAAACACACAAGGCCTCTCGGGAGGGGTTCTCTGATACCGCCATCCTTGCCAGTTGTGTTGGCTTTTATCGTGACCAGTTATCGATTGCTCTTCCTGCCTACTCCCTGCTGCTGTAGCGATGCCCACAAAGGGTTATTTGTCTCCTCCAACCACCAGACCACATGGGCCACATTTATGAAACTTATAAGAACTTCTTATTTTCCCTTTTTTGTCACAGATTTTCACATTGTGACTAGTGGACTTCTACTGCAGTGCAAGCAAGAGAGCCTATTTGACATCATTGAAAGCTTTGATTTAATGGTAAAAACAAACTAAACATAAATCCCTAACTCCATAGTTGTGAATATCTGCATTCTGATATACCCTGCAGTATATCAGACCGCAAAATATTCCTCTGGATCCAAATTTCCTTATGAATATTTTAATGGCTAGGATAGCTTTATATTAAGCTACGTATTTAGACTTGAAACAGAATGTCCAATGCACAGCATTTCAGATCGCTTAAGATTTCTTCTTATATGCGGAATTTAGTGAAGATTATTGATTAATCAAAGATTTAATCATTGCTGCATGCTTTAATTGTATGACTACAATGTTAGCATTGCAAAAGCACCCAAGGCGCTAAACACGTGTAAATAAACTTTTCAAGTGTAAATTAAATAAACATCAGTGTTTTCCTGGCATCCCCATCCATTGTCTTATACACTGTATAAACAAGGCACTCATCACACAATTATATTGTGTGTATTTCTATTAATGGCCCATTGACTCCATAATTTATGAGAAGCTTGCTGATGGATGTTGACTTTGCGTTGCCCTACTGGGGAGGAAGGACAACTAAAAGGCACATGCTCCACTACTGTGTGTCGCTGTAATCACACCCACTTAATAATATTTAGGCCCATCACATTGGCCGGTCTGCCTGGAGGAACAAGGCATCCAGTGACCTTCTGCTTTTGAAAGCCTGAAAGTAAAGCACATGCAGACAAGCATTTCACACACTTGTTTTTCTCTGATAAAATGGTTGCCAATAGGCTTGGTGAAGGCTTGGACTGAGGAAGAAAGCACACACACACACGCACACGCACACGCACGCACACACACACACACACACACACACACAAAAACATTTATACATATATATATATATATATATATATATAAGGTGGGGGTAATTCTTTGTTAATTTGTCCACACCCACAATAACAATTTGTCTGGATGCCCAAGATGACTGCCTGGGAGACAGCAGGGAAACACAAGACAAGGTCTATTGAAGTTAGCGACCTAGTTTAAGGGACCAAAATATATCAAAAACTTTTGTTCATATTTGATTGCTATTTATTTTATTTATGTTTATGTTTTAGCAATGCTGGAGCTGCTGCCCCCGCGAGCCGACCCCGGATAAGCGGTTTTGACGATGAGGTAAGGATGAGGATGTTTATGTTTTATGTTTGAATTTTCCCATTGGGAGCAAGGGACCTCTAAATCTTCATCTTGGACGTAGAGCCCTATATGTTTTACATAGGAAAGTAGAAAAATTGTCAGAATTAATGCATTCATTAACTTTTTATCTGGAGCAACGGCATTATCTTTTCAATGTGACATCCCAGACATCCACAGGTGAAAAACTGAACAAGAAGAATGAGGATGCTAAATATGGTGGCAGTGGTCTAAAGCTCCTTGCTATAATGCAACTCATTGTCGACCACATTTTACTTTTATAAACAGGCCTACACTTAATTGCATAAGCTCTCAAAGCACCAAATGAGTTGAGTGCTTTCTAGGAACACAGAGGGATGCAACATGTTAATTGACCCAGTCCCTCATTACCTTCCCTCATTGCCTCTATGAGCTGTTGAAAAGACCGGCCAGCAATCTCGCTGATTATATTCCTGACAGGATTTCCCATGAAAAGATGGAATATATTTTGGAGAAATGAGCTTGTGTGACCAGGCTATTCTTTGTATATGGAAGTGAAAAAGGGGAAGGACTAAATAAGGGATAATACAAGGACCTAGCAGTGGCTGTGTGTGTCACATTGTGTGGGTTATAGTGTGTATATGTGTGTGTGCGCAGCACATCCTATGAATATGTATTCCTTTTGTGTGTGTGTGCTTGTGTTACTGTGAAACTATGTGCTTTGAATGAGGATTATGGTGTGTGTGTGTGTGTGTGTGTGTGGGGGTGTGTGTGTGTGTGTGTGTGTGTGTGTGTCACTGTGAGCACTATGAATTTGTATTCCTTTTGTGTGTGTGTGTGTGTGGGTGTGCGTGCATCTTGTTCAACCTGTGTCATAACAACAAAAACCCAGGGTTGGAGGCAAGAGGGAGAGGGACATAGACTACGAGAGAGAGAGAGAGAGAGAGAGAGAGAGAGAGAGAGAGAGAGAGAGAGAGAGAGAGAGAGAGAGAGCTGGACAAGACGCAGGAGAAGAGAGGGAAAGATGGGGGTTATGGGGAAGCAGGTGGTAAAGGTCAAACTCAAGGTATTTGTTCAAACAATATTTAATGATCTGCTTTCACGGAACCACTCTCAAGGTAGTGGATCATAAAATGGGAAGCCTGTACTAAGGTTTGGCTTCGCTGAACCTTTTTATCTTATGGCCTTTTCTCACCACCCTTGCTCCACTCTCAGTAAATCTCTCTTTCTGTAAATCTCTCTCTCTCTCTCTCTCTCTCTCTCTCTCTCTCTCTCTCTCTCTCTCTCTCTCCCAAGAACCATTGTACAGCAGTGGGTGGCATTGAAGTTATAAATGTTGAGACTTGTAGCATCGTGTGTGTTCTTTCTGGATGTTGAGTTGCTGGGTAAAGATTGAACCTGAGGGTGGAGGTGGAGGGTAACTCCTATCTCACTTCACAGTTCCAGTTTACCCAGGATTTCCCCTGTCTCAAATGGATCTTTCCATCATTCATATAGATTACATTTTGGTAACTTGTGTGTATGTGGTTGTGTGTATGCAATGTTAGATGAATATGCTGTGTAATGATGTTTCTCAATGTCCAGGGGTGAACATTTGTCTTTCTTACCCACCCAAAATAGACCAACTATATTCTCCCCGAGATCGTTCCATTCAGTGACGATGTAATTGCCAATCCACACATGAATACGCAAAACAAATTGTTTCTTGCCGCTTTGCAGATGGATTGGTAAAGAGAATTGTAATAATTTACGGCTACTCTAATGTATTTCATTAGATGGGTCCATTTGCCTGTCAGATAAAAACATTCAGTTATGTCAGGTGAAAAATATCAAAATGGCATTTTTATTAACTTCAGTCAAACTTATAATTGCCATATGCAAAACACGCACACTTGACTTGATTCACACACAAACTTACACACACACCCACACCCACACACACAAAGACTCACACACACACTCACACTCGCGCACCTGCAAGCCTTAACATTGTCTGTCTTCCCTACTAACTTCCACATCACCCCCCCTTATGAAATGAACTTTTTCAATAATGTCTCTGTTTCATCTCAAAAAGATCCGCTGATGCAAAGCTACCAAACTTGTACTTCTTTCCCAATGCCCTGAGAACCCCCTTCCTCTCCAAGCAGACGGGTTCAATCAGCCATGCCGTCTTTTGGACCGGTGCCCCCAAGCCTGCGATCTGGCTCGGTAGACGGGGTGACAGCAGGGCTTCACAGGCTTAATGCATCACAAAGTCACCGCTGGATAACCCATATATGTAACAGGGCTTTAACCCGGACCCATTTGTCTCTCCATCATGTACAGACCAAATTAATCTACTTCCTTTGCTTCTGATTATCCAACACCCACACCCCCCCGGGATTATGTTTCAGTCGCAGTGTTGTTATTTAGCCCCTTTTGGGTGAAGGATGCAGTCAAAAGTCAGTGCACAGCAACTTTTATAACTAATTCTCTCATCTCTTGTGTCTGTTTATGCGGGTCTTTATTTTGAACCTAAACTTTTGTATCTTATTGGCTTGGCATAGTGCAACTTAAAGGGAACATATCATACCACCAGGTGTGAGTGTGATTAGCCATTACAAGCCGTTTTCAAAATGTGCAGCATTGTGACATCACAGGTGGGCGTGTCCATCTAGATGTGTGACAGATAGATGGACACGCCAACCTGTGATGTCACAATGCTGCACATTTTCAAACCTGCTTGTAATGGCTAATCACACTCACACCTGGTGGTATGATATGTCCCCTTTAACTGTGATTTAGTTTCAAAGAAATTCATAGCCCCAAAGAACATTGAGTTTGCTAAGCATAATCTCTGCACATATCGTCTGGCGATAGTGTGCTCAGAAAGGTTCCAGCCATTTCTGAAATATTGACGCGAATCAGCGATAATTCGCACACAACGCCACTGATCATCTGATAGATGTTTTCAAATAGCATGTGATCAAACTCTGATAGGCCCCGTCACATGGATGCATTTGTGAGAAAGAGGTATTGAACCCCCAACTCACATGCGAGATGGGACACACCCAAGGAGTGAACTTTTAGAAAAGCAGGATGAGGCTCAAAGAGTTTAAGGAAAATGCTGTCGGTTTATTTATACTTCCAAAAAGGCAAACAAAATAATCAGCCTCTCCTCAAGCTGTTGCATCTCAAATGCCCGCCCCCAACTCACACCATGTCTCCCCATTAAAAAGGCCTACCAATCAGAGGCCGATTGGGAGAGCCCACTGGGATAGGTGAGACATCAATACAACCATGAATCAATCAAACGCCACAGAACAATAACCCAAACACTATATATTCATTAAACGATGCATACAAATATATATACACACACACAACACAGTCTTTGATAAATAAATCACACCAACCATAAAAACAACACTCAGAAGCACAAACGCTACCTCACCATCCCCGCCATTAGCCATCCAAATGAACTGTCCCGGAACAGAAAATAAAGCTCTGGTTCCCATGAGGCACGCGTTCCTCATGGACCAGTTTGCTGGACAGACAGGAAGAAGGGTAGTTGAATTGTGAGCGTTGTGTTGTGACAGACAAATTAATGTATGGTTAACTGTGTGGATTATGTATCATGTTGTGTAAATAATTGAAGTGGATTGAACTGTGTTGTATGGTTGTTGTTGTAGTAGTGTGGTGCTATGTATGTATGCACAGGTAAACGGGGCTAAATGGTAGGATCTGGGGAAATGTGACCCTCGCTTTTCACAGCATTATACACACACACACACACACACACGCACACGCACACGCACACACACAGACAGATACGGCAGTCACTTAAGCCAATATGCTGCTATTTGAAAGTTGAATAACTGCCTGCTTGTTGGTTGTTGATAGGCCAGGAGTCCTAGTCAGTCATTGGCTCATCACCCACATTGGTCTCTATAAGCGATCCAATCAAGAAGCCCGGAGGTGTTCATTTAACTTCAGCATGTGTCGTCTTGGCTTGGTGTATGGCTTTAAGAGAGAGCGTTTAAAACTTCAAAGCAGTAGTATAGATACGCAGAAGTTGACCAAAGCAGGATGGGCAGAGCCACTCCCTACCCTCTCTTCGGCCACCCCACCCCCCGGCCTCAGGATTAACGTCAACCACATCGGTCAGCAGGGAAATGAACGGCTGTTACGTTAAGCCTCTCTCATCCTTCTTCTCATTTCCGCTGAATTCCCTAATTTCTCCCCTCTTTCGTCTAACACTCTGTCTCTCCTTACACCCTTCCCTCTTTTTTATTCCTCTATTTTTTTTTATGATCCATCCCACGGATTCCCTGTGGAGATGACTAGCTCGCTGATATGTAAAAGTCTGCTGTGAGCGCCGCTCCGCAGCTGCTAGAAAGCCGAGTAGTCAGCAGGATCCGGCGAGCTTCACCTGCTTTTAGCCTTGTTATATTCCCCCTTCGTCCCGGAATCCCTGAAGGACCCCCTACTTGGCTAATTGTCCCCTCACTAGTCTGACTGTTCGCTCTCCTTCAGAGCTTGTGCCTTAGGTCCTTATAGGCTGCCTCTTTAGCATGCGTTGCTTCAGTATGGGTGCGAGCCGACAAAACCCTTTCAAAAGGGCCCCTTTCTTGGCTGAACTATTTTCCCTGTGCAATGCCACAGCGGTTGGTATTCTTTGATTTCAGGCTTTGCAAAGGTAACTGAGGAATGGCATGGGTGGAAGGAATGAGTGCATCCAGCGCCATCAACACACTACAGCCCAGCCTAGCGATGGACTTGTAAGACTCGGTTGCCTGGGACAGCTTGCTGTGAGAATACATTGCTTCTGACGCTCTGACTTTTCTCCCACCTGCTGTCGGGGAAATAAGGAAGGGAAACACAAGGGGGGAGAGGGAATGAAAGCCATCGATGCTTATTGAATACATAAATCACATCCGTGGTTGGAGGCCATGTTGTTTCACCGCTAATGGAGCCCCCCCCCCCCCCCCTGACTGTTCGGTAAATCAAAGGGGAGACGTGTTCTCCATATTCGGTCCAGTCGGTAGAGGCAACACACCTCTCCCGGTGGGGAGGGGAGGAAGACGTGGGATTCTTTCTGAATTCCTCAGTAGTTGGAGCTCTTATTTAACTCGCTGCCCTCTGCTCTCCCCATTCTACTTTCTACCTCTGGCCTCGCTGAGTGAACGGGCAACTCAGCACCGCCCGGGGTGGGGCAAAGTCCTTAATGGAGCGAACCGTCACCAAAAGTTTAAACTATGCCGGAGGAATCCAAGTGTTCTCATCAGACCTGAAACTTTACAATTACTTCCCTTACACACGTTTTTGGTCTATAGTTGATCATTCTCTGTAACTCATTCTGTCAAAGTGATAATAGTGTCGTAATTTAGCCACGGGTTCACGTGCCAGTGCAGGGGATTATATACTTTTTTTTAAAGGCAGCGGTCATTTAATTAGCCGCCCTGATTGCCGTCACTGCCGAGTGAAAGTAAGAGTTATGACGACAAGGCACCGTTCCACTCTGCTCTTTATTTTATTTCTCATACGCTTCACATTTGCGCTGACCCTATCCGTCTCCCTGCCGACCACGGGCCGTGGCGACGTTCCCTCGGCTTCCCCCCGCTCGCTCCATGTGCTGCTGGTTCTGCTGAAGTCCTGCCAAAGTCCCTCCACTAGAAGGTGTTCATTAAGGTGTAGGTGGGTCGTGTGTGTGTGTGTGTGTGTGTGTGTGTGGGGGGGGTGTACCTATTGGACTCTGACTCCTATTCACACGATATGAAGCCATTATTCTCTCCCTGCTTCCCCCCACTTCAGGACCATCCCTCCCCCCACTCCTCAAATCGGAGGCCAAGGCTTTGTAATTATCTTGGAGAGGAACGGCGGCTGGAGGCGTCGGAGGTAAGTGCTGAGCCCTGGCAGCCCGCCAGTTGGCAACTATTGATCTTCGATCCTCGCAAGCTTCACCGCCTCCGTGATGGCGGCTCTTAATTAGCATGGGTGAGAGTTTTCAGCTGCCCCGTACATGCGTGACCTTTGACCTGCACCTGTACTCCCCGTCAATCAGATCCCCTCAGGGATAGCCTCTCGTCCCAGCAGGTGTGACTCGGTGGAGGTTCGAAGTCAAAGGGTATTTTCTGTGGCACACATTGTCAATGGAAAGGTCTGCAGTCAGAAGGCTGTAAGGTGTGGTGTTACAGTGTGCTTGTTAACAAGGGGGTCCTCAGAGAAGTCTTTCAGCCATGTAGGGTCTTAAACCCTTAACCATTAATCCTTACTGACCCAGTTTGTGATGCTGTGTTTCAAACCCCAGGAGAGATTTTCTTCTAAGAGTTTTTTTATGGCGGCTACTTTACTAATTGGAGGAACGTGGTTGATAGTTGAATGTTAAGAAGAACACCATATTCAAACAAATGAAAGATACACAACAGATATATTGATATGTTCAGGATTTAATGTATCTTTGAGGGAGGTATAGTCCTGTCACAAAAGTTTATAATGTTTCCTTTCAAAGGGAACTTTATCTTTGTTATTTGAAATCCAATACCATAGGTTTTCAGATTCTCATTTCTACCTGTAAGCAAGTAAACATATGAACAATTTCAGATATCAGAATATTTTCTTGGTAAAAATATTCTCGTACTCCAGCACAATGTTGCCAGATGATCACAATATTGACTTTTCTTATCCCTCTAACAATGTCGTTGCAGTTTAGGCATTAACCTCATTGTTTATGTGTGGAAAATAACACAAAAAAAGTAAACTAATCATACTTCTTCCTACAAGTCTGGCACCACAATCAGCACCTTAATTAACAACATTGTACGCGAAGGCCAATTTCACTCTCTTATGTGTTGTTGCAAGATACTTTTATTCATGTCAGTAATTTGATTTTTTTGCCGGGAATAGGTGTGCACAATAAGATTTATTATCCAGCATTGCTCCTAATTTATACCCTCTTCAACTGGCTTTTTTCAGTGTTTCTTTGGGGATTTTGTGTATTTTGCCAGAAATGTCAGACATTTTAGTCTCTAATTTAGGGTTACAAAGGGAAACGCTTGCTCTAATCGCCTGATATTACATATATCTTGTCCTAATAGTTTCCTTTTCGTAGTTCACAAAGGACAACAATATTCTTTTAGGTGAAATTTCACCTTGCAAAGACTGTCTGCCTTTTTTTTTTTATCTTTGTCAGAAACAAATGAAACCACTTGAGGAGAAAAGCTATAATTTAGGAAAGAGTAACGGTGTGTGTGTGTGTTGTTGGCTCTGTTTGTGTTAAATCATGCTGCAAGTCAGTGTGTCTGCAAGTTTGTGTATGTTTGTGTTTGTGTGTGCACGCATCTTGAATGGACGTGAAAGTACGAAGCTTGCAATTGTACTTTGCAGTAGATTTGTGCTGACATAGAGGGGCGTCATGGACAGAGACACTACACCACTTTGTAATGCTGCATAATGTCAACTCTTACACAGGCTCGATGCACAGGCTATTGGGCTGGAGTTTAGTGCACATAAAATGCACATAGACGTGACCCTGCTGTCTGCCCTTGAGCTCTATATAAATTGGAAACCTCTTTAGCCCTTAATGCATTCTTTTTCCTCTGTGGAGAAGAAGGAAGGGTGACATCTCATTATCACAAAGCTCTGGAGTCCTGCAAACGAGACAGCTTCTCAGGACACTCTCCAAACTCATTTAAGATTTGATCGCCAATCTATCACATATACATCTGCAGAGATTTAGCACTCAAAGCATGGATGGAGCCATTACTTTGAAATGCAGCCCGTTTTTCCATTGGAGGTTATTGACAGCGAAACATCCATCTCCAGCTAACTTCTGCAGACTAACCGTGATTAAGTTTGCATATTTATACCTTTTATTATTGGAAATAAAATACAAAATAGGATTTTGTACGAAATATTGTGACGGCTTTGTCCTATTTATGTTCAATGATTTTGGCATTCATCACTTTCATTTATCTTTTTCCAAACTCATTGAATTAGAAAGTGGTGGACATTGACCATGTTTGATACATATGGATAATATCTTTGGCTCTTGTAATTTCTTAGTTCCCATTTAATTTCATCAGTGGGTTCAGTGCAGAGCTCGATGCAAGGCAATAATCACTAATTAATCACAGGGGTCGGGACTCGACTGCCCTATTGTTACAGCAGTGACAGCTTCTCTCTATGAACAGCCTTATAATTGTTAGGGGATGATAGTGTGGTGGTGGCATCTCCAATTCCGACAATGTTGTTCTCAATGTTCTGCCATCACTTCCTATTCAGATGGGAAAAGACAACTTTGAGTGAATCCAATCCAATATCTTCGAATGATTGATGCTTTGAGCGAATTAACTGTGAACACATGCAAAGACTACCGTTGCTCTTGATGTGAGCCATGTAGTCCGGAAAATACTACAGTTAGTCCTTATTGACTTTCAAAAATATTGTATGCCTCTCTCAAGAGCATAAGATGGAGAAGGTGATTTTTGTTAAATTGTAGCTGAAAAACGTAAGGCTCATTATGTAACTCCGTCAGGAGAACACAATCCAAACAATCACACACACAATGGGGCTTTTAATGCAGGCTGCAAATTATCACATTGTGTCTCATCCCTCAGGGCACCGAGCAAGGTATTTACCCTCCTAAAAACGTAGAAATCATCAAACAGCTGTGTGTGTGTGTGTGTGTGTGTGTGTGTGTGTGCGTGTGTGCGTGCGTGCGTGCGTGCGGATGTGGGAACCGGTCTCCATTAAAATCAAAGTCAGTTCTGATGTTGAGTTTAACCAAAGCATTTGGTATTTGAACAGCTTCAGGAGACTACTCCATGGTACAGACCCCCGCCCCCTCTTAATAATGGCCCCTATATCTGCCTTTGTCCGTGACGAACCCACATTTGTGTCCATATTGTATATATGTATGATAGAATTAATGCTACTGAAATCCTCCTCCCATGTCTTTCGCCACCTTGTTCTCTCCGGCTGCGTACAGGATAACACCTGATAATACCTTTCCTTTGACAACGGCCCTGGTGCTGTGTCCTCAGGAGAAGCAGTAGCAGTAGATTCTTCCTCTGATGCTGGCAACAGGGTCCCGGCTGTCCCCCAGGTTCCCAGACACTCTTGTTCACAGGACGGCTAGCCGGCGCGCTCAAGGCAACGGAGGCGTTCCAATCTTCATACTGAAGATAGCAGAGGGAATAGCAGCGCTCTATCACTCGCACACCACCGCCCAAACCAGCGGATAGCAGAAGCTAGGCGCGTACACATCGTCACGGCTGAATAATGTAAACCCAGTAGGAGATTTGCTGTCACATGAAAGGAATGAGAGTACATTGAAGAAATTGGAATACATAGAAGGAATTGGAATACTTTGAGTTAATGATATGAGCTCTGGAGGACTGGAGAGACTACGTTGGATGTCTTTGTCCGTTGACAATCCACCACCTGCTAAGTCTATTGCTGTAGTCATGTGGGGGACCATGTTTCTCTGAAATGGCTGTAGAACACACAGCCTAATTATTTGATGGACGGCAGGTTTTTGGCTTGCACTGATGAGCAGTGATGGACTTGGACAAATATTCGGCCCTGGCATTTAATGAAATGACTGGCCCGCTTCTGATTTTAATGAAGCTTGTTTATTTAATACATTATTTATCTTAGACCTAATTATGACTGGCATGCTTTTGACATAGCTTTTTATTATGTGTTAGGTTATTAGCGAAATGCATTGTTCTTGCATGCTGTTCTGATCTTTTCATTAGGCCACTTGGCTGAAAGCCTTTCAAGTAATGCCAGTCTAAATGTAATTCAGACCACGGCAGCCTCAAAGCTTGGTTTCCCACACACCATCAACTACATGCAGAGGACAAAATCCTTGCCCAACCATAATGACAAAAACAACACGAGAGAATTAAATGAAAAAAGGAAGGATATAGCCAAGAAAAAACATATCATTGTTCCAACACATACACACACACACGCATAACCCACAACGCACAAACATAACACATAACACATACACAAATAACACACGTACACACACACACACACACACACACACAAATACCACACGTCTACACACATAAGACATAACAAATAACACTTACACACACACACCCCTCACACACAAACACACAGACTAACACACACATATGCCGTAGCGTCTAACTGGCCCTGCATCTGCGTGAAACGACAAAAAAAACAAAAAGAAATGAAAAACATATCCTACCTTATATTGTCTAAAGATGATGCATCAGTGCTGTTTTGTGCTACTTTCCCAATTCTTTAATCGCAGCATTTTTGGGTTTTGTCATCTGGTGTTTTATGGGATGACATTTCAAAAAGTTGTTTGGTTTTTTGTGTTTGAGCGCAGAAAGCGCCCTACTTAATTGAATTGAGGCAGTTGTTGGGGAAGAGAGAAAGAACACAAAATGGAGTCGAGATCCATACCAGAAACAGCTCTTGAGGTTGTTTGACATGTATGTTGACCATATGCTCAACATGGAGGCTACTCTGAACATGACCACTGTCATGATCACTCACACACCGAGGTGGTCACGGAAACTCACAAGAGTCAATTCCTAATTCCTTGTTAAAAAAATCCATATTTTCATCTTTCTCCTGTCCAGGGTTAGTTTGTCGCATTTTGGTTTTCTACTTCGAAGGAACAGATTCACAAAACTTGCAAAATTCTCGAATTGCTTGCAAAATGATTACATGCTAAGGTTGTAGGCTTTTCATTCACCATTCAGAGTTTGGCCGGGAACAAAAGATTTCCTTCCGTGATTTCCATAGGGCGCTGTATGTAATCAAAAGCATACCATACATCATCTTGTCCTTCCCAAGGTATTTCCCAATAATCACTCAAACCACGTCTTTGCAGGTTGGACAGCTAGGAGAAATGGGTACAATTTTGACCCATGGCTAGCGATGGGTCAGAGTCACGAACCAGAGTATTGTGAACCAGCATTATTCACAGATTTCAATGTCAACTGAAGGTAAAGCTAAAAGAAGCCTTTGTGATAGTCTTCATTAAATATTATTTTCTGTTTACAAGATTAAACTGATCCATGTTTCATAAATATATCCATCAATATTCAGGCAAATTCGACACCTTGGGTTAACACTTTAACAAGGAACTTAAGTTGTAAACAGTTCTTTTGTGGAATCTTCTCTTTAGTCTGGCAGGGTATATTTCCAGACGTCTGTGTTCTTCGTAAGATAAACAAGGTTCTTGTTAACCTTGCTGCATAGCAACCACAGCAAATCCCAGCACATCAACACATTGATGTACTGATCATATGTTAACAAAGTCGTTCAACAAAGAAACCCAACAGACATATTTTTTCATATATTTTCTCATAAGATGTATTTGTATCATGATTTCGATATGGTAATATTATTTCAGTACAGTGTTATTGTTGTTACTAGAAAGCAAACAAATATGAAACGTCTTCAGCCTTACAGGCACACCCATATGTTTTGTGTGTTTTTAGGATTGTCAAGCAAGTCAGAAACAGTGTTAAATATGATAGAAGGGTGTGATGGGGGGGGTTTGAAGGGTGTGTAAGAAGGATGTGATAGGACGGTGTGTTAGGAGGACTCCTCCCACCACCTGTTTCCTTTATCCTGATTTCCTTTCTCTGATTGATTTATAACATATATTCGCCTCAGGACAGATAATTTACACCTTGCAAGAAAAACACTAATTTGTATGAAGTAACAGCCATCGCTTTTGCCTCAATAATTGTGTTAAATTTCAGATTTATCAGATTAAGCTGTCATCTAGCTCTGTTCACGAGGTCAAGCAAAGTGTCACATCACTCCTACTTTGCCCTGACAACATATCTCTCCTCCCTTCCTTAATGGGAGCTTGATTGTGTCCTTGTTTGGAAGTACCAGTGTGTTCCCATTCACTTCTGTACCCCACCTAGCTTATTATGCTGCTCACTAATGGACAGAGCGACAGCAGCCTGTCATGTCTGGACTGATGACTTTCTGATTCGATTTCCAGTGGAAAACGGCAGGGCGGTGACTCCTTATGGGGAAAATGGATAATATGATTTGTTCAACGATTGCGGATGACTCACAAACAAATCTCATAGAGAAAGCAGGGCCTTGTGCACAATGGTTATTGTATTGTAGAGTTAACATCCTAACCCCACAGTGTAATGATATTTACTCTTTTCTTGTTGCAATTGTAATTCAGCAAACACGCAGGATGAACTAATACGTGTTGATGCCAACACGCATTTTTTCAAATTGGGAATGTTTTCAAACGACGGGGAAACGTACAAAAATAAAAAAGCAAGCCTTTGTCTATGCTTTGTCTCCGAGATGCGACGTAAGGGTAAAATAGCGAAACTTTCAGGCGACTGGTGATCTAATACAAGGCATAACACCTCCAGCTGAGGCCCTCCCGGTGTGTGAATGAGTTTCGCTTCAAACCCAGCAGGAGAGCCAGAGAAACAAACAAACTATGTCATGCGGAAACTGCCCGGTGCACTTGTTTAATGTCCACCGTTTCAGAGGGCTGATCATGCCCCCGCTCCGCCACGTCTTTCAAAGTTACTGTCAAATATCTGTTTATTTGCCGTTTACAATATGGGTTTTGTTCTGAAATTTAGCAAAGTAATTTTTTTTCTCGTAGGCCTAAAGTTTTTTCTAATATATACCAAAATCCATTTTGTCAACCAACTCGTGTGGGCATGAAGTGTGTGAAGTAAAGTCACTTTTGTTATCAAACTTAAGTTTTACAACTAAAAAAGCAACGTTGGGCTTTCCAGGACAAGGCACTAGTAAGTCAATTAATAATTTATCAGTGGAGGAGCGGCTCAAAATGAGAGAAGATTAGGACCGCGGTCTGGTGTGGGATAACGGCACATTTCTCTGGGAAGACACAGATAACTGTCACAGCAAAGGAACAACGCCCAATCACATGAGGCTGTGTGTGTGTGTTTAGAAAATACTGTTGCCTAATTTATGCTGCTGTTTTGTTTCTGTATTCATCTGAATGTCTGTATTATATTTTGCTGAAGACATGGCTCTCGTCTTTGCCTCTAACGGTTTTCCTCTTATTGCCAATTTGTTTTCTTGTTTTGGTTAAGTCAGCTTTCGTTGAATAGATTGTGCGGGGATAAATCAAGATAACCAAAATGAATGCTATTCTAGAATGTTGTGTTTATCTTTTATTAAAGCTAAAACCATGGATTGTAAATCCATGGTTGGGATAGAAGATACAATCTTGCTGCTTATTAAATGTTAGTTAGATGCATGTGGATTCAATGCAACCTCCAAGTTCTTCCAATGTATCCTGACGTGCTTCAGAAACCTGAGAGAGAGAGAGAGAGAGAGAGAGAGAGAGAGAGAGAGAGAGAGAGAGAGAGAGAGAGAGAGAGAGAGAGAGAGAGAGAGAGAGAGAGAGAGGGAGGGAGGGAGGGAGGGAGGGAGGGAGGGAGGGAGGGAGGGAGGGAGGGAGGGAGGGAGGGAGAGAGAGAGAGAGAGAGAGAGAGAGAGAGAGAGAGAGAGGAGAGAGAGAGAAGAGAGAGAGAGAGAGAGAGAGAGAGAGAATGTCCTCATGCATCTCATTAATGGACTCACCTCTATAACCAAGAGGTTATCGATTCTATCAAAGTGTCACGGTTCAGGGAGAAAATGGGGAGAAACTAATTGAGGCTCCTATCATTTCTCACACTGCTGCCCAGCTCTAGTGTTTTGGGCGAGTACCTTTTAAAGACAACAGCTTTTGAGTTAGCTGCAGTGATCTGAAGGACACCAAGCTGCCTTGGGAACAAAGAAAAACATCAAAAAAAATCGAAAATGTGGATATGATGAAGGGTCTTGGTCATCTATTTTGCATATATTTATCCAGGCAATCAGCCTTGATTAGCAAAGCGCAAGTCAAAATGAGCAGGGTATGATGAAGGGTCAAAAGGACCCTAATGTTCATCATTGATGCAGTACATACACTGATATACTAATTATCTTTCCAACCGCCTTTCATTACACCTTTCCATTGATGAAGTCATTGCTTCCAGGCTGTGTACAAGTCTTTTCTTCAAGCTGTACTCTTTTCTTTTGTTTTTATCTGCATTTGATATGTTTTTCTCTGCTTTTCTCTTATTATACCACAAGTTCAATAACACCTTTATGTGCTAGTGCTATTAGATATCTTGGTGAATCAATCCCACTCCTCCGTACAGCTTTGCTCAAGGGACAGCATTGGCAGGTCAGGGCAGGTCACAGACTCTGAATGCGTACACATTTGCATCCTTTCGGGTCGGTCGCAGACGGACAGAAAGGTTGTGGTCCGTCCGTGTTAGGGATGTGGCTTGAAAGGGTTGTTTTTGTTCATCCAAGTAAAAGCTTTTGCTTGCTACCAGTGGATACTCAATAAGAGCTCTTCAACAGGAAGAATATGCTTTTCTTTAACACACTCTGAAAACACTTAAGCATCTTTTACCAGTACATATTGACAAATCGTATATGAGTTATGCATGGTATCCTATACAGTATGTGCATATTTTGTTTTTTCTTTGAAAGGCTTTTGGTTCTGCATTTGTGTGTGGGCATTTTTCCTCACCATGGTCATCGTCAACATGCATTAGGTCATGTGCCAAAGCAGGAAGGGATGCTGTATTTGCTTCGGTCAGAGTAGGGCTTGTTCGCTCAGATGCCCTGTGGTTATGAATTCAGGCTCAGTATTCCCATGATTATGCATGAAACATGGCCAGTGTTTTGTGTGTGGGATTTTCAGAGAGCTTTATCTGCACCTTGTCCTGACCCCATCTTTAATCTCCCAAGTCTATGCATTATCAATGAGTTTAGAGGAAGACGCCAATCCAAAAGAAAAAGCTCTGGACCAGAAAGCAGATTCAAGAGTTTAGACGGTGGGTCAGTTTACAGGGTCACACCTGGAGATCGAAGATGTGTATGTTGCCAATAACTCCTTTACCTTCTACACAGTCTTTTAATGATGCAATGCCACTGGCATTTGGGTGAGTGCGTTTTCAATCAAGCTGGGACGACCAGTTTGAAGTATAATTGAGAATAATCACGTCAAAAGAGTTGACATTGCAAAATATATAGAATACCTTGGTTGTTTTAACTGTGACGGAGGAGTGTGTGTGTTTGTGTGTGTGTGTGTGTGTGTGTGTGTGCGTGTGTGTGTGTGTGTGTGTTTTGTTGGGGTTTGTGTAGAAATTATAATTTACACCATATGCACCATGTAGCTTTTCATGAAATAGGATTTTTTTATTATTTAATTTACAGAGTTGATTAATTGAAAGTCTAAATCACAACTCATCTGCCGGTAACGACAGATTGTTAACGTTAGTTGGGGTTAGCGTTGGCCTGTTTCTGAGGGGGTATCAGTCAGGAAGAAACTCATAATCCCCAATGCCCTCTATTTGGTGACGGAACCAGGGGTGCCTATCACGTTTTCTTGACTTGATAAATAGGCTGGTAAAGCCAGGCCAGAAACTCATTAGTAACCTTAAATGAGTCGAATATTTAACCCCCCTGCGAGTTTGTTTAAAGTAATTAGTTTCACCTTAAATTATTCAAATGAAGACCCGTCCCGGGCGTAGAGTGCAGAGGAGAAAAAGGAGAACCGTGCTCGAAGGAACACATAATACCCACCGGACCCCCGACATTATGACCTTGAGCTACCACACACGCTCTGCAGTGTGTGTGTGTGTGTGTGTGATGGAGCTCTATCTCTGTGTGTGTGTGTGTGTGATGGAGCTCTATCTGTGTGTGTGTGTGTGTGTGTGTGTGTGTGTGTCTGTGTGTGTGTGTGATGGAGCTCTATCTGTGTGTGTGTGTGTGTGTGTGTGTGTGTGTGTGTGTGTCTAAGATTGTATGCCTGCCATTACCATGTGTGATTGACTGGGTGGGTGTAGAGTGGGTAGGTTTGCTTGTGTGGTTTTGTAATGTTCAACAGTACAAAATCTTCATCGTCCATCATTTCAAAAACATCTCCCATTAAACCATACATATAGATATATATAGATAGATATAGATAAGAGAATAATACATTCAGAATGTATTGCCTGCTCTTCTTCAGAACGCAGAGCAGTATATTCTCAGTTTGTATTGTTCTATTGTTCCACCCACGTCGTGCCATCGGCAACACAACAGGACCAACATTCAATTTGAATACACAAGATGAAATATTGGTCCAAGTTATCACAGCAGTTACAGACTGAGTTAAAAAAATTTATGTTTTTCACCAAATTAGTAAAAACTCTCAGTTAAAGAGTGTGTGTGTAGAGTGTGTGTGTGTGTGTGTGTGTGTGTGCACTTGCATCTACGTCTCCCTACTTTGCTCAATCTGCATTCAAGCAGGTACTGGACTAAGTACTAATAAATGGATGCAGTTCAGGACAAGATCACAGACCTCCAGCAATGACATTCTTTACTTCATTTCTGCCCTTTGAAGCCCTCCAGCTGCATACCAATGAGACTGCAATGGCACATAATAGGTGGCCTGCTAACGAATAACTAACGATTTTTTTCCTAGTTGATAAATTCAAATATCAGTTTTTGATTAATTAATTAATTAATGAATACTTAATTATTAAGCCCATTCCTTTTGCAGCTGGCTGCTAGCGAGCCACATCTGGCTCGGGAATGATTTTGATCTGTGCCGCAGGGGTGATTTATTAAAAAATAAACAATCATAAAATATTTTCCCCGTAAATAAAACACTGTTTCTTACCAAGAATGATAGCCAGTCCAATTTCCCCAATAATAAATAAGAAGTCATCCTCTGTTGTGGCTTGATTACATTTTTGAGCGCTGAGATGTTGAGAAGGCAAAGGGAGTGGACTGTGAAATATATATTTAGTAATGTAAGACCAAAGCCCTTATGTTCGATCTGCAATGAGGCTATGGTACTCATGGATTATAGCTAGCACCTGTTGCTAACTTTGTGTGAAAACAAAAACTCTTACAGATTCTGAAACAGTGAGAGACTTCTGCTAGACGTCCTTTCCCACATCCGATCACATGATCACTTGTTGCTAGATTGGTTTATGGCTGAGGCCATTTATTTTGGATTGTTAATTAGAATGATATGAATAAAATGAATAATAAGACAACTTTTTGTTTCTCCATTAACCAACAGTGTAACATATGGAATGCCATTTTGTGGTGGTTGTTTGTGTGCATATCACACAAATGAACATGCGCAAAGCCTGTAGGTGCATTCAAAATGACTTGATCCCCAAGTGTGGCTATACTGTGGTTTCTCCCCTTACCATTCCACCCTGAGGGGACGTGTAAAAGTAGATTTGGTGAAAAAGATTAGTCAAGTGAAACACCCCGAGGCATCCATTCCGAGTGGCTGGGACGGTGTAATAAGTGGGTTTCAACAGGCTAAACTGACATTAGTTGAGCATGATTCCTTGTAATGCTGGGTGAGATGATTTCTTCAATGGAAGTTTGGTAAATGGAATTGATCTGTTATGTTGTAGATTTTGCTGCTCTATATTTTTGGTGATAGTCAAATGACAGGAAATCACTTCTTTCCATTACAGATCTTGATCCGGTTGTCTGCTGTTGTGAAAAACCGGAGATATATAGATTGGAAAAAAAATTGAATGGATCCAACATGCCAGAAAGATCACGATGTTGATGTTGATAAAATAACTCAACAAGAAATAGGTATATGGTATATCTGTTCGGTGTCGTTGTCTTCCTGACTGTCTGCCAACCAGTCAGCCATTTCTAGAATGTTGGATAAGGTGAAGTTAATATAAATGAAAAACTTGATATCTGTGTAGATACGGGAAATGAATAATAATTCCAGGTGAATGTTCGACAAACATTGAATCCCAAAACACACTTCAATCACATGAGTAAAGAGAACAAGGACTGTAATTAAATTGGCATGCTGCACCATTAGTAAATCTGATAGTTGTTTAATTAAATTCACCTCGCTCTTGAATTAAACCTACCTCTTCATAAGGGATCCTATCAGCTTTCATGGAGTCAGTTATTTTTTTAAATTAATTTTTCTTTCCTTTTTAGAGCTCTGTGTGTGTGTGTGTGTGTGTGTGTGTGTGTGTGTGTGTGTGTGTGTGTGTCTGTCTGTATCGAGAGGGAGTGTCTAGGTGGGTGTGTTGTGTGAGCGCATACCGTCAAAAAGCTAACAGCATTTGAAGAAACAATAATAATTCTAATATGACCTATGTCCCTCTTTTAATGGCTGAAAGAATTACCAGCATTATCAGTTGTAAGATTATTGGGTTATTTGAATTTCCTAAATATTACCTCTACAAATCTTTTTAAAGTCGTAAAAAACGTATAGGACAACAAACAACAGTGCAGGGAATCGTCCTACCTCACAGCGTTGCTCTGGTGTTTAAATGGTATTTTTCCCATAAGGCCGTTTACAGTGCTTTTTCGGTTTGTGCTGAAATGTTAGCTTGTAGGTGGGCCCAGCCTGTGTTTGATAAAGCCTTCTGCTTCAAGGTAGAGCAGCGCCTCTTCTCTTTTGTTCCAGTGTTAGGAAAAATGAAGATAAACTTAGAGAGGCTGCTCCGTTTGTATATCCTGGCCCAAATGGCTGGACATGGCAGGCCGGCGTTGGCTTTGGTGTTCCACTGAGTGCAGTGAAACTGAGTAGGAGTAAGGGTCTCCAACAATCCACATTAACTTCAAAGCACCCGGCGCAACAACCCGCTCGTCGTTCCTAAGCAACACACACGGACCGCACACACGCATATGTGTGTGTGTGTGTGTGTGTGTGAATAGAAATGCACGCACATTCACACACAGGGACATGAACATGCATGTACATGTTCACACACACACACACACACACACACGTGCGCGCGCTTGCACACACAAACCCACATGCACGCAAGCGTACACACATGTAGTCATTGACGTGCGCACAGAAGCACACACAGGCACACACACACAGGCCAATAGTTGTCTCTGGAAGTGGGAGACGAGTGTGTGTCTCTCGCCGCACTTCAGCCCACTGTGATCCCTGATAGTCCTCCGTCTTTCTACTTTCTTCTCTCCTTCTCCTCATACGGACTACATCTCCCGCTCCCCGCGGAGCTCTCCGCCTCCAGCCCCAGAAGGACAGCAGCACCACCCCACCCCACCCCCCCACGCTCCGCCTCATCTCACTCCTCTCCAACTCCCTTCTCCCCCACATACTTTTACTATTGCATCCAGCACATAAAAAAACACATCGTTAAACCAATGATGGAAAATACATTAGGAAGTACATTATGAATGCATGCAATCAAAATAACAAGAACACAGGAAAGGGCGGAGAGAGAGAGAGAGAGAGAGAGAGAGAGAGAGAGAGAGAGAGAGAGAGAGAGAGAGAGAGAGAGAGAGAGAGAGAGAGAGAGAGAGAGAGAGAGAGAGAGAGAGAGAGAGAGAGAGAGAGAGAGAGAGAGAGAGAGAGAGAGAGAGAGAGAGAGAGAGAGAGGCAACGAAGCAACGAAGCACGAATAGAGTAGAAGAGGCTTTTTTAACCTACGCCTTCTGTTACCTCTGACTTCCGATAGGTATTCACTTACTGTTGTCTGCACATACCAGACAGTTCCTCCCTCTCATTCTAGTGTCTTTGTCTCTCCTGCTCTCTCTCTGAAGGGCCCTCAGAGTCTTCAACCCCAACCCCCCCGATGGAGCCAAAGTCAGGTGCAAAAGCCTCACGTCCCGAATTGGCATTCAAGCGTTGGAACGTCTCTCTGGTGGGCCGTGTGCCCCCGCCGCCGACTCTGGTCCTCGCCCAGCTCGCGCAGAAGGTCACCCAGAACACGGTGTTGGTTGGAGCCAGGCATTCCAACATACGCACGTACGCACACACACACGCACGCACAAATGCAGACACACATGCACGTGTGGGCACGAATCTGAAAACAAACACACACACACACACTCACACTCACTCACACACACACACACACACACACACATGCACGATACACATTTGCAGATACACAAACAAACATAGAAAACCTGTGATTACACACAGGCATGATGGCAAGGTGACAATCTAAGGAACAACTGAGATGGTCTAGAAAGTATTTTTATGCTAATGCTCATCCCTGTTGTTCCAGCAGCACTCATATCCATATTTAGCCTCATGCCTTCTTTCTTTCTTTCAAAACACAATTTTTATGTTTTCCAGGCATGCTTCTCAGTGTGAAAACGCTGTTCTTTGTAAGACCAAGCGGCTGAAATCCGGCCAGTAGTTTGGCTCGCACTCAACACTGAAATATAACCAGTTTTCATAACACATACCTCATAGTAAAAAAATAAACACCCTTTCCCCACAGAAAACAATATATATATGGAACATGGAACTGCAGCTGTTGATTGACACACGTGTAGGAGCCATTTTCCTCTACCCTTGTCTCTGTGTCCTTATTATGACAGTGGCGGTGTGGTACTAATGAGGGCAGTAACTCAAATCATCCTGCATTAGCACATTCATCCACAATACAGATGCTTAACGTCGGAGATCTGCTGCCAGCTGCCTGACACTTAGTGCCTCGCCCCCTACACATCGTGTCTCTCCCGACAACCTACAACAGGCTTTAGGAATCTGATCTACTCTGTATAGGTGTTTGACTTCACTTACCTTATTTTCGTTCTCTTCTCTCTCTTTCTTTCTTTCTTTCTTTCTTTCTTTCGTTATTTCCCCATCTTCTTCCTTTTGATAAATAGCCGCCTGTAATGGAAACACAAGTTTACCTATACATTGTGTATTACACAACATCACACACAAGAAAAGGCTAGGTCTGTTGAATTCCGGTGAACGTCGTTGACTGTGTTTGAATAACAATCAAGGAATTTAAATGAATGACAAAGTGTGGTATAATGCATGGATGGAAACATCACCTGAACGCTATGACCATATATACGTGAGCCATTACAGAGTACATCATGCCCCGTGTGCTGTCACATTTAAACAAAGGAATAGACACAAACCTTCCTACATGTCTGGCATGAATGATTAAGCCATGTGGTGACAGAGAGGCGCTCTGTCTCGTTGTTTTCTTATAGATCTCCGCTACACCACGCTGTTCGCCATGATGAGAGGAATACGCTCTGCCCACGGGCTAGGGCGGTGGTGGGATAGGTGGATGTCAGATGTGTGTGTGTGTGTGTGTGTGTGTGTGTGTTGTGTGTTTGTGTATGTGTGTTGTGAGCTTGTGTGTGTGTGTGTGTGTGTGTGTGTGTGTGTGTATGTGTGTGTATGTGTGCCCGGGCTGCCTCATGTACTGTATTATGAGTTGAAAGAAGCTAGTGAATCTGAACATCTTGTATTTTACATCCAACTTTTTTCTTCTCAGCTAAGCAATAGACGGAGTGTGTGTGTGTGTGTGTGTGTGTGTGTGTGTGTGTGTGTGTATTGGCTTTTTCAACCAAGGAAAAGCCAATACAAATCAAAACAAACAAACTGAAAACATGTTTCTTCATTGCTCTCTACATTATCTCTCTCTCTCGTCTATTATTGAGCATAAGACTACACTCGTGCTTGCACTATTTGGACAACACAAAGGAGGGTTGTGCTGATGTTGCAGCCCCACCAGATGATGCCGGTGTGTTCATCGATAGAATCAGATAGGTGCCTCCTAAAATTCAAACTTTGTTGCTGAGTTTTATGAAGTGCGTACAAGATACACATAGCCTTCAACTGAAATATTTGATTCCATAGAAATTTTAATAAAACAATTCTCTGGGATATATTCTTGTCTTCGCATTTCCCTTCTTAAACCATCCTGTCAGTGTTCACGTTCACACCCAAAAGCTTTTATCTCAAAGGTGGCCCTACGGACCCGTTCAGAGTGATGGCCATTTAAGTGGGGGAGCGTGGCCCTGCCAACTTAAAAAGCATCACCACGTCCAAAGTCTTCTTTATCGCCTTGACACGGTTGCAAATCAAGCCCCTTTAATCTACAGGAATGATCAACCGCCTTGCCTTCCCCGCTGGAGCCACAGTAAACAGAGTTGAGAGAGATGTATCCTGCTTG
>NC_136938.1:19781991-19809491 GCF_949987615.1 Pollachius pollachius | reverse complement strand
CCTCAGCTCATGCTGTCTAAGGAGTAAACAACCACTAAATCGTGATGCAGGGTCAGCACCTTCTCCCATTAGCTCTGATTGGCCGAGGGACTTTACATTGGCAGAGAACATTACTTCCTAATTTGATTCAATCAAAAGCACCGTGTCCAATACTCCAGCGCTGGCGAGTCTCCAGCAGTCGCAGTTTAAGTATTTGATCAGCATTTGATTAAAAGCAAACCACACTTTGTTTCTGATGGTCCAAGCACGAAGGCTGGACCGCTCATCGCAGACCTGGCACTAGCATAGAGCCCCACCGGACAGAGGAAGCATGACAATGAATGCTGCCATGACACCTTCTGCTGCAGCACATTAGGCTTTCCCAGGTTGTGTTCACTCCCCCGCCCCCCAGCTGGTGAGCAAGCCATTCGCTACATGGCGGCTCACTCAGAGGAAGACTGTTGGAGAAGGGTGTGGGAGAGAGGAGCAGGAGCCCCACGTGGTATAGAATGTAGCATATGCCTTCAGGCTGGGGAAGAGAAGCAAAACCAAGTTAGAATTGCAGCAAATCTTTATATATTTTTATTCAATTAGACCTTAATACCTCCCTGCCACCCCAGACCTCATCTCTTTGACTTCAGGTTGTGCGGGATCGTCTGGTGGTTTTGACAGCAGGACAGTGAAAGGGTATGCAGAGGGTGTTCCAAGCCCTTTCTCTGTTACGCTAGATTCGTTTTCATCCTGCTGCTATGTTATTATCTACGACCAAAATGAAGTTATTTTGCATCACAAAGCGAGAAGCGCCTTAGCGCGGTGATGTATGTAGGTACATAGGGCCTATATAACAATATATTCTTTGTGAATAGGAGTCTATTATCTGAGTATATTTAGCAGTATCTGATGGTGCTATTAATGTAACAAATGCAGATCTCAAGATGCAGAACAGACTAAACATTTGCACGCTGTGCACGTAATCTATAGTGATCCACGTGAGAATGAGCCAATGTCTTTTCTCTTACTCCTCCAGATCCCAGGAGGCCAGGGCCAGACAATTGATGCAATATAGGAAAAAACAAGATCTACAAATTACAAAAAGCAGTATCAAAGGTGACACGTAACATTCTTTCCATTACAAGGTTTTAATTTGGTGAAAGATAGACATGCTTGTCATAACAATAGGCCTATAGCCTACGTGCAGGGCTGAATGCAGATTACAAAATAGGTTATATTAAGAAAATTCCTTTGAAAGAAAATACATTGAAGTGAAAATGCTTGCGTTTGTCATCACTAGCCTATACTTCAAAGCTGCCTTTTCACTAAGCATTAGAGTTGTCACAGCGTTATTCAGCATTTTCAAAAACAAAAGCATGGCACTGGATACTACGTAGGTCCTGGTCCTGACCTTACATCGCCAGTCCGACTGTCTTCCCAACTTCGCGCTAAAACGCAACAAACTGATTAGTGAAAGCAAGAATAACATAAGGAGTTGGTGTTGTGAGTGCCGCCTAGCATCCATTACTAATGACTTTTTCTACATGTGCGTCAGTGAAGGGTCATCGGGGGTCGGGGGGGGGGCACTAGGGATGGAGGCTCACCAAGCGGTTCCTGACAGGACACTGAGGAGCTCATGTCCAGTAATATCTTATTAGGAAGGGCTTATTTTTGCTTCACATTCACATTCAACTAATAGGTTGCAAGTTTGTGTGTTTGCGTGTGTAGTGTTTGTGCGTGTGTGTGTGTTTCTACCTGTGTGTGTGCGTTTGTATGTGTGTGTGTGTATGTGTGGTTTGTGCGGACGTGTGTGGGTGCATGTGTGTGCGTGTGTATGTGCGTTAATGAGTGCCTGCCTGCGTCTGTCTGTGTGCGTGTACTACGGACGTGTGTGTGCGTCTGCGTGTGTGTGCGCGCGTCTGTGTGTGCATGTGAGTGTGTGCGCCTTCGAGACAGCCGCGCGACTCGCCTTCCTCGCTCGGCGATTTTCTCGGACTGCGCGTTCTGCCGCTGCTGCTGCTGCTCACTCAATCCGAGCTTGCGTCTCTCAGCAGCGCGCAGCTCTACGGGAGTGAGCGAGCGAGCAGAGCGAACACCACTTTCTTCTTCACTCTCGTCAGAATGGATCTACCCGTATAGCAGAAGTGATCTTTCAGATATCCCAGCGAGTTTGGCAAGTTTGGGCTCTATGTGGAGTTCGGGCTCAGGTTGAGACAACCATTTAGTTTCCTCTCACTTGATATTACATTCAGTATTCATCGTATTTGCGTAAATAGCCCGTTCCCATGATGACGGGGACCGGGTTTGTTTTACGCACCTTGATCTTGCTGTGCTCGGTCTCTACGGGGACGTGCAATACGTTCGCGTTCACGGAGGAACCGTCTGAACGAGCCGGCAAGGGAGACGGGTATTGCAGTCGGATATTACGGGCTCAGGGACCGCGGAAAGAGGGCTTCAACGAGTTTCGCCTCCGAGTCGAGGGGGATCCGGAGAGCTACCACCCGGGGAGCACTTACAGAGGTCTGCTTGAGGCTCCAACTACAGACGCACACGTTGGATGAGCGAGTCATAACTTAGCGTTGTTCAATGATTCTACTTGCTCTATATCTCGGCGTATTTGAAAACTTCCAAAAAGTTCTAACCAAGCGTGTTTTCTTTTCCTTTCTTTTTTCCCCCTCCAAATGACGCATGGTGATATTTCCTGCAAATATAGGCAACATTATTACTTTGTTTTTTGAAAATGCTTATAAATTCCCTAGATTGGATCGTGATGGTGTTTATTTTCCTATGGAAATGCAATGTTGTCCTCAGTGATTCTTAACATTTTAGGAACAGTCCTACAGACTACATCTATGTGCGACATGACTAGGTTACACCTTCTTATTAATTAATTTGTAGAAATGCATATATATATATATATATATATATATATATATATATAGACAGAAATACCTTTACATAGAGAGATATACAGACATAGCCCTTACTGAGATAAAGACAGACGGACGGACAGCCAGCCAGCCAACCAGCCAGCCAGCCAGACAGACAGCCAGACAGTCAGTCCCCGGGGGCAATTATAGGCTAAACAATTAAATGTATCCAATAAACGTCAACTTTTAATTGGCCCGTCTCTTTTAACAGATGTTGACTGAATTGCTAATTCTAGCATCGAGTCGCCGTGTACACGATGAATAGAACACAAGATCCTTTGTATCTATTATGCTTTAATGAGTTTTTTTAGTCATGCATTTCTGTGTTAGGTGATGCGCTTGCTGTGTTGCCTCTGTCCCCAGTAACTCTGGTCGCGTCCAGCTCAGCCTATTTCAGAGGCTTCATCCTCATCGCCCTGAGGGAGGGCAGGGAGGGGGGCCAAGATGACGACTATGCCGGACGTTTTCAGGTAATTAAAAAAAATTACCTGGAAAAAAGACATAATTACAAAATAATAATACATAAAGTAGGAAATGAAAACATAAAAAAATGCAGGTTTGTGATCAAAGAACATTAAAAATATATTTATTCTGGCATTGTGTAATAGTCTACATTTGGATATTAAAATAAATGCCATTTTCAAATTGCTTCTCTCGTAGTCACAAATAAATCTTGAGTATGGCAACCAGTCCTGCTTTTGGCAAGTGTGTGCACATCCTCTCATTCGTCCTCCTTCTCTCTCATCAAGCCAAGCCAACTCACTTTAAACACCTGGCTATTGATACGAAGGCCATATGTTGTTTCTGCACTCAAATACGCACACGCCAGCCTATTATGTTGTCTCACTCATTCTCTCTCTCTCCCGATCCTGTTCTCACTCCCCTGCGTAGATTACAGCAGGGCGGAAAAAAGCCAGAGAGAGAGAGAGAGAGAGAGAGAGAGAGAGAGAGAGAGAGAGAGAGAGAGAGAGAGAGAGAGAGAGAGAGAGAGAGAGAGAGAGAGACCATGTAGCTAACTTTCTTTGCACAATGCTCCCATACTAGTAATTTAGCAGGTTTTCAGCATTTATTTCTTCAGGAAGTGCTGTAATTTTCACCTCAGCTCCCAGAAAAGCCTTGTTTAGGAGACCCCTGAGTAGCTATAATATGTTGTCTTGTGTGAGTGAGAGAAATTGCAGGGCTATGAAACGGTCAAGGCTTTAAGGTCACTGCAGCTCTGCTGCGCTCCATTATAAAAGTCCAGGTATGTTGAATACAAGACAACTTCCCTGAAAACTTTATTCTGTGTGAGATCTGCTGATGAATTGAAAATGACAAAAGGCTGGATCATAGCGTCCAGACTATAAAGCCAGGCTATATTTAGTGGAAATGTTTGCTAGATGCTTCTAACTTCCAAGGGCTACAGCAGGAGGAACAAGAGCTAGGACTGACGGAAGATTAGAGGGAGATAAGACTTCGACTAGAAAGAACAGAGATAGAGCCTGATTTCATCGATCCATTCTGGAAGACTGGCCCTTACGGCCCTTATTTCCTGTCATATCACTCAGCGGAAAAGTACATTTTCCTTGTTGTAACAAGCTGCAAGTACATTGCAAGTACATTCAATGCCTTTCAACGTTGCCTCCACAATTCAGAATGTTAGAAGCCTGCAGTTGGAGCATGATTGCATATGAGGTGGGTGTGGTGGGACGATGAGGTGGTGGGGGTGGCACTTGGTGTGTTTTCCATCGGTTATCGGTCATTAGTGAGCGGTGGTGAACTGACCTAAGCAATTCTTGGGTAGAAGTTCAAGTGAACCTAGTTAGTCTAAACATTTTTTGTAAACCACTAGTTGGCACCAGTAAGGCAGAATTTGTGGTCACAACGTTTTATCAATTAGTACAATGATGATCAGTTTTAATCTATGATTGTCATGGACGCTTACTGATTCCTGACAAACCTCATTTGAATTCAGGGTATGATGTTAAAAGTCGACTCTCAACTGTGGCAGCAGAAGCTATACTTTCCTATTTTTCAGACTTCTGTGACCTTGTTTGTCTCAATAATTCCCTAACAAAGTTTTAATTCTTCCACACTGCATCTCAGTGCTGTACAAGGAGAGTCCGACCTGCCTTCTGGCTGCATTGATCATATACCGCTGTGCGTGTTCAGAAAGCGACGCATTTCATACGAGAGTTCCCATTAAAAAACAAACATATTCCTCACTCCTCATTACCCACAGTTATCAGCCAGAAGGTGCATCTGCAATCCGTTTATTGTGTTGTTCCTGTATCATTTGTCCTCGCAATTGATTTCATGCTGTTATTATTGAGTGGCAGCCTTGAGTGTATCTCTCTGACTGAGCATGCTCAATACCTGAGGTTGGAAGCGTGAGACACGACGATGAGAGATGCCATACACACTCTGCAGACAAGGACACTGACCGGAGACTCAAACGGTTTTGTGATATCAGCATTGAAGAAGTGTAGGCACCATACCATGTTGTGTGGAAAGGAAAGTATGTTGAAAACATTGTTTTCGTTTCCAGGATAAAAATACTCTGAAGATATATTCAAAGATAGGCCCCCCTCCCCCGCCCCCATTTACCATCGCCGTAAAATCTGCAAAATGTCTTGGCAATTCAGTTGATAGAGGATGAATAACTATTTTAAGGACAAACTCAAGCCCTCAAGCCATGCATGCATGCATGCACACACACACACACACACACACACACACACACACACACACACACACACACACATACACACTCCCGTCCTGTTATTTGAAAGAGTTCTGGGTGGGCTGAAAGAGAAAGGAAGGGGCAGCAGAGCCGTCAGGCTGTAGTTAACATACTGCTCATTTGGAATCTGTTGGTGTGTCCCATCTCAGTGGCCTCTGGACACATGCCCAGCCCTCCTATTGAGCTCTCCAGGGGCAGGTCAGTGGCCACTGTGTGTGCGCCTGTGTGTGTGTGTGTGTGTGTGTGTGTGTGTGTGTGTGTGTGTGTGTGTGTGCCTGCATTTGTGTGCTTGTTTTGTGCACGCATGCATGTGTGTGTATGTGGTTGTGCATGCCTGTGTGTGTGGTTTTGTGTGTCTGTGTGTGTGTGTGTGTGTGTGTGTGTGTGTGTGTGTGTGTGTTTTTGTGTGAGTGAGTGTGGTAGCAGACTGGAATTACCAGCAGTGTTTGACTGGGCACCACCGCCCAGCAGGGAAAGATGTCAGGACAAGCGACGGCAAGCCAGAGTTTATTCAAGTGTGTTTGTTTGTGTGTCTTTCTATCATTCCGTATGTGTGTGTGTATTTTAAGTGTGTGCGTGTGCTCTGTGGGAAATGAGCGTAGCCTTGACCAATCCAGCCTAGAAGTGTTGACGGGCAAACTGGTAAAAAGGCAAGAGGCTTGATTTTTTTTTTTTGATTTTTTGATCTTGTGTTCTATTATCTATCACAATTCCTGCTGGATTTGCTGTGCAGAATGTCTGATTATTTGGCAGGATGAACTGAATCTAAAACCTGCCGGTGTCCAACCCCTGTTTTGTGTCGGCTGTATGCCTGATTCATTCTCCATTCCCCGAGGCTAGACTGACATTAAGTGTTGTTGTTTTATTTGTTCTAGGTAGTTACACTCACTCACTTTCTCTCTTCCTCTATCTCAGTCACTCACCCACTCGTGCACACTAATTCACTCACTCACTCAGTCCTCTCTCTCTCTCTCTCTCTCTCTCTCTCTCTCTCTCTCTCTCTCTCTCTCTCATGCACACTCTCACTCACTCAATCCCTCAGTCACTCTTTTTCTCCCTCTCAGTCACTCACTCAGTTGTCCACTCTCTCTCACACATCCTCTCTCTCTCGCTCTCTCCCACTCTCTCTCGCCCTCTCTCTGGTGCCACTATCACTCACTCAGTCCCTCATTCTCTCTTCCTCTCTGTATCTCTCTCTCTCCCTCTCTCTCTCTCGCTTATGCAAAGTCTCCCTCGATCTCTCTCTCACTTGTGCACCCTCCCTAACCTTCCGCACATTAGGTGACTAAGTTGATTGTCTTAAAGTTAAATAGACCTAAGTCCCAGACGAAGGGAGAATGGGCGAGTTTCCATTCCAAAGGGGTGTCACTGGCTCCAACATGTGTTCTGGGCCAGTCAGGGGCAGACCGTGAATGCCTCGCGGAAACCATGGGAACACTGGCTGAGGGGTGGTTGGAGGGTGTGAGTTCTAATCCCTAGGGCTGAGGAAGAGAGTCGCACACTCACACCCACAACCCACACTCTCCTTCCTTATTTCTCCTTTTCTCTCTTGCTTGGCTTGCCTCCAGCTAATACCCATCCCTCCTACTTTTTATCACTTTTCACTTTGCACCTACACACATGCACACACACAAGCACACACACGTACGCACACAGACGGACACACACGCACGCATGCACGCATGAATGGCACACACACACACACACACACACACACACACACTCACACTCACACTCACACACAGACCATCCGGATTCAAGCAATATATATTTCTGAATGACAATGGAAAATCTCAGTTGACAGCTTTATAGAGTGAGAATGTTCCAACTTTTTATTGCCCTGATGTCACTTCCTGTCAAACAGAGCCATGGTCTCGGGACAGAGGATTGTAGTTTATGCTCTGAGTTCCCCTATGAGTGATTACCAGCCTGGATCGGCCCAGCCTTTGTTGCGGCTTAGTGGTGGTGCTTTGGCTGCCAGGAAATATGAACACGTTTGAGCGCTATTCGATTTGTTGATGAGGCCTATACGGTATATATAATCATCAATAAATGATCACAAAACCCTTCCCCAGGAATGATGCGATTTCACCACAGTGCGAGTGAAATGTATGTAGGACTGCGTCTGAATAAAGCAGGACATCTAGAACACCCTGGAATGCAAGGAGAACGAACCACACATGTTTCAACAATGGTCTGGATTGATTACTTTATGTAGGGGTCAGACCTTTAAACTGGCTTCGTTGTATTGTCTGGGAAGCTCGTGGTTTGTGTTTTGAATACAATGGGGCTGACAGATTTCCTCCAGGAATCACAAAAGGCGATGCACACCGAGCACACATGCACGCACGCATACACGCACGCACGCACACATGCACGAACGCACACACACATACACACACACACACACAATCACACACACACACACACACACAAATTGAATTGCTGGCCTGGAAAGGTAATCTATTGCAGCAGCCTTCAAATACTTAGAAAATAGAAACCAATAATGTTGTTATAATATGTCTCTGTCGCGTTGTTCAATTTGTTTGACAGATAATTACACCAGTAATTGTACTAATCAGTTTAAGTTAAACAATGAAGTTCATCTTCTTACAAGGGTTTTTTGGTGAAGTCACACCAATTGTTGACTTGCTCATCCTTCATTGTAATTGCAGAAACTTTCAATAACAACATCTCATGAAATTCGATTTCTAGATGATGCTTCGCCGTACGCTGAGTTCATACCAATCCTGTTGTAATACAAATGTGGTGTTTGTTAGTGGGCTAGTGTCTGCGTACCCATGTGTGTGTTTGTGTTGATGGCACAGATCATTGACGAGGAGGACACCCAGTTCATGACCAACTGCCCCCCTGCGGTGACGGAGAGCACCCCCCGTCGGCGGACTAGCATCCACGTGTTCTGGACAGCGCCCCCTAGTGGCTCCGGATGTGTTACTCTCAAGTATGTGTGCTACGAGCGCTTCTTGCTCCGCTTACGTTGGATTTGTTCTATTAAAAAATGTATGATTATATCAATCTTTTTTTTCTTTTTTCTTTTTAAATATGAGCACAATTGTGCACGTAGTGTGCTGTGGGCTATGCTTGACCTTTTTTCAGTTTTCAAATGAAAGCCAGTAGAGCAATAAAGATAAACATTAGCTGGATACTTCAGAAAACCTTAGAAATTCTCCTGTCAAACTGGGCTGCCAAATAGGTCTCAGAGCTGATATTTATTGTGGATTGTCTGCAAAGGTATGCTGACGTAAAATTGATATGTAGGCAGTTATGTTTGGATGGAACCAAAACGGGTCAATGACCCCATCTAGTTAGGAGGAAATTCATGACTGTCAATAACTTTATTTTGAGTCATATTGAGTCATATTGCTTAGAAAAATATTAAGGTACAGCCAGACAGTGGAAACGTAAAAAGTCTGCAAATGTCTCCCTATTGCAACCTCATTATTGTTTGCAGAGGAGGTCATACAAGCACCAAAACAAAGAAAATAACAGAATAAGCATATACCATCAGGCTTTACACTATCCATCTGAATAAAGAAGACAGTCTGTCTAGTCCTGTCTGTTAATCTGACTCTGTTGGCTATCCAGTGCCCTCGTTTAGGCCTATATAATTGAGGAGTAGCCATACTCTTTGAAGAGGAGGACTGAGTCTGGTGGTTTTGGTTCTGGTTTGGTTTGGTAACTTATCATGGGGTCAGGCCAGGATGCAAAGTTTGGGTTTTGAACTCCGAGGCCTTACTTGGAAGGGCTCACCACTGTACATTAATCTCCTTTAAATCTGTGCACTGATGCTTTGATTTTGTACTAATTAAAATTGTGGGGTGGTAATTTAAACTTCCTCAGCAGTGAATCCATTGATGCTTGCCTTACATATTGACCTATTTAATGTAGCCCGATTCATACCGCCTAGGGTGAGGAAAGGCTAGGATTGGAAAATACTAGGCAACCAACTAACTAATTAACTAATTAACTAATTAACCGACCGACAAACTATCAAACTAGCGAACCATCCACCCAACCGACCATCCAACTAAGTAGGTAACTAGATAACTAGGGAACAAACTCACAAACCATCCGAATGACCAATTAACTACCTCGCTACCATGGTATACTAACTGTTTATATCGCTAGTCACTCATTACTATGCTACTGGTTTGGCTGTATCTAAAAGGATACTAGGATAAAAACAAGCCTCAAGGTTAGGACTCCATACACACCATCCGTTGTTTACAGATAGACGGCAGGCTCTGGCTAAATGTGATGCGATCTTTAGCATTCCATTTGTAGCAGGGAAGCAATTGGTTTGTAATGTGATTCATCATAGCGGGTAATCCGGATGTGTTTCGGAAGCGATGAGTGAGTGAGACAGCGATGTGCGAGATGTGATGAATGTCAAAACTGCGCAGCCGCTTTTGTCTGGCACACCTACATGACTGCTGCTGGATTGCTATGCCCCACGCAAAAAAAACAACAAATTATTTGCGGTGGTGGATATGTTGTTTGATTATAGGGACATATCAAAAATACATTCTTCTCTTTGAAACCGTTGACCCTGAGAATGCTGGCAGCTATCTAGAGATTACAGAGATGTCAAATCACTAAATGTCTTCCCTTCGAATTGTCTGCATGCACAAACCCACATGCACACAACCACACAAATGCATGCACGCATACACCAACACACACGCATGCATGCACAAACACACACACACGCACGCACGCACGCATGCACGCACGCACGCACGCACGCACGCACGCACGCACGCACACACACACTCGTGCACACCAGAGCATTTGGCATGATTGAGACCGGTGGTGGGCAGCCAGCAAAGCGAGTCAGCCCTTAATAGCGTCTCATTGATAGAATTTAAATTGGATGTTAAATAAGCATTACTCTGCCTGATTGTCTGCGTTGTCCAGGAGATCAGGCTGCTGGTAAGACTCTTTGTGCGTGTGTGTGTGTGGGTTTGTATGTGTGTGTGTGTCTCTCTGTGAGTCTGCATGCGTCCGCATATTTGTGTCTGTGTGTGTGTGTGTGTGTGTGTGTGTGTGCGTGTGTGTGTGTGTGAATTGTATGTATATTTGTGTCTCTGTGTGTGTGCGTGCGTGTCTCTGCATGTGTGTGTGTGTGTGTGCCTTAGTGTGTGTGTGTGTGTGTGTGTGTTTGTGCGTGTCTGCATGTGTGTGTGTTCTTCTCGATCTGGGAGATATGTGCGATTAAATTAAAAGCACAGACAATTAAAGCGGTGGCATTGCTACCCCTGAACCTTTACCTTCCATGAGCCAGGGCCTGCCTGACCCTCTCTCCTTCTCTGTATCATTATGTTCATCCCCTTTGTTTAATTGAACAATCATCTCTTCTTCCATCTTTTATTTCCTTCTATTTTTTAACAACCGAAGACAGCGCCTTAACCTCCTTTCATGTCGTAGTTAAATCACCGACAGCTTTGTGGCTCTCCGTCCCTCCCATGCCATTTCAAATAATATTAGCACATGAATACGCTAAGATAAAGGGCTATGTTATGCTAGTAGAAGCGAGTTGTCACAAACCGTCACTATGGACACAAGCTATGAGCACCATTATCCCTGGAAAATACCGCCATCTAGTATTTGTACGATTATCTGACAAAGTATTTTGCAGCAAGCATGGAGTGCAGGGAGGGACACAGAGGGAAAAATTGCTCGCAGACAAATTCCCATTTCAAATGAGGTTTTCACATCCTATTATTTGAGTTATACCCCACCTGACGGGAAACCGCATCAGATAAAGTCGAGGTAAAATGAGTTTTGCCATTATGTCTTCTCCGGTAAAACTGGAAAAAACCCTCTCTCTGCTCTCAAGGTTTTCTACTGCCGCTCTCCTTTCCGTTACTCTAAATGACTGGTAATGGCTACATCTAGGCTCTACCCAGCATGTCTCAGTTCTACCGTTCAACCCATAATGGAATCCTTACACTCTAGCTGGACTGAGCCTGCATTAGTCTTCATCCCCAGAGGACTAACGCAGCACGCCTCTTCAATACCCGCTCACATTTTCAACTTTTGATGTTGAATCCTCAGAGCAACTTTTCTTACTTATCCGTACTATTTATTTTAATTTTATTTTCATCTTTATCTGGCTGCTTATTCGGCTGCTGCAATACCCGAGTTTCCTATCAGGGATTCATTGATAAAGTGTTATCTGCTTACATAGACATATTGCATTCGTCAAATACAAAGCTGTTTATTCCATTTTTGGTGAGACCCTAATTTCTTTGGTGAGTCCCTCTCCGACCACTGTTGCCCTGATCTGGGATCCTCGACATCCTCGACTTCATAGGCCGCTGACCTGCCATTCAGTCTTATTGGTCACACAGTGCAGCGCTGCTTACCTGTCCTCACCTTATCGTGTGCTGGTGGATTCATGTGTTTCCAAACTAAGCATAAACTTGTACATTTGTTGGTGGGGAAACTAGTTTTCTATCCTTTCTTTTATTTATCTTTTAATTGAATTGTGTGACTGCCTGGTTAAATGTGCATTGTTCTTTTAACAGTGATATCACCCTTAGAAAGAGTGTTATCTGGAAGCTGAGAACAGATGCTTATGATTTAATATTATCCACGGTTTACATCCTTATAAATATCAGAGGTCCCACTGCTCTGTACTCTTTTGTTCTTCCCTCCCACCTCTTCCTCCTAGCTACTTCTATACCAATTAAGACAATTCTCCTTCTCTGCCTAATCCTTTTCTCTCTGTTTTCAATAGTTTTAATTGCTGTTTCCCTACATGACCAATGATCTCTTCTTCTTTCAACCTCCGTTATCATTGGTCTTTTGGTGTGTGTGTGTGTGTGTGTGTGTGTGTGTGTGTGTGTGTGTGTGTGCAGGGCAAGCATTGTGCAGAAGAGGATCATCTACTTCCAGGATGAAGGCTCCCTCACCAAGCACATGTGTGAGAGAGGTATGCTGCTACTGCTACTGCTACTAGTAATGCTATTCCGATTATTAATGCTGCGGATACTGCTATTACTACTCCTACTATTAATGCTAAGGCTACTATTACTGCTGCTGCTGCTACGGCAACTGCTACTAATGCTGCTGTCACTATTACTGCTACCTCTACGGCTAACCCTACTGCTATTGCTACTAATGCCACTGCTACTATTACTGCGAAGGCTAGTAATACTGCTGCTGCTGCGGCTACTTTTGATGGTACTGCTCTTACTGCTATGGCTACTGCTACTGCTATAGCCCCGGCTACTGCTCGATCTACTGCTACGGCCACGGCTACTTCTACTGCTAATGCTACTACTTAAGCTACTGCTCCTGTAGCTCCATAGGCAAACGACAGCCTACGCTGCATACCCTGCTTGAGTCTGTTAACACCCCCCCCCCCCCCCCCCCCCCCGCTTCATCTTATACTTGTTCTTGGCTTGTTAAATCCAGGGTCTTTTATTCCTTGATTTCTGCGTGGTGACTGAGCATGACTCTTCAGGGCTCTTGCGTCTTGAGTGGCTCGTAAATAAGCGCAACACACTCGTTGTGGATGGCCAGTGTGCCATGTCTCCCAGAGCGTCCAATCAAACGGTTACGACCATTCTGCGCCGTACACCCTGCCCCCCCCCCCTCCCCCCCACACACCAGCCTCGTCCTCTCATTTAAGTTGATCCCCCTTCAATCCTTCATATAGAGCATATATACGCTCTAGGCTTGAACATTTTTCCCACTTAAGTATCACAATAATATAATCATCACCGTAACAAACATGTGATCATCATCCATTGTTACCTTGTTTGTGTCTACAGAGTCGCAGTATGGGGACTCCACTGAAAGGCCTCTGCTGGACTGCTGCGCCTGTGGAACGGCCAAGTATAGAGTCACTTACTATGGAAACTGGTCTGAGAAGATTCACCCCAAAGACTACCCTCGTAAGCCTCGACGTCCGAGCTCTGTTTTTAACTTCACCCCGACCGCAGCAGGCTTCTCCACTTGATTATAGCACCACAGGCCAAAGAAGTGTTCACATAAGGACATGCTCTTCCTCCAAATACATTTATAACCCCGTTTCTTCAATCCCGGGTGCCAGTATATCACTTTATATTGAAGACAAAAGATGGGATCCTGGGATATGTTAATGGGTCATGGAGAATGGTGTGTGCCACTCATGTGTCAATCCTGTGTGTGCGTCTGTATTTTTGTGTGTGTCTGTCTGTGTGTGGGTGTGCTTGTGTTTGCGTGCAGTCCTGTGTGTGTGTGTGTGTGTGTGTGTGTGTGTGTGTGTGTGTGTGTGTGTGTGTGTGTGTGTGTGTGTGTGTCTGTGCGTAGGTGTCTGTCTGTGTGTGTGTGGGTGCGTTCCTGTGTGTGTGTGTGTGTGTGTCTGATGTATACATGACCTTGGGGTTTTCTCTCAGGGTGCGAATAGAGTTGGGGATTACTTTGCCTCTCTTTGCTAAATCGAGCTCTGGAGGGTTGAGATCGATCTAGTGATTAAGCAGAGTAAGATAAACCCATGGATAGAGAAGTGTCCTGATTTAATAGCTTATCGAGGGAGAGAGAGAGGGAGAGAGTGAGAGAATGAGAGTGAGAGAGAGAGAGCGAGATAGAGGGAGAGAAAGAAAGAGAGATGGGGAGAGAAAGAGAGAGAATAGATAGAGTGAGAGAGCGAGAGCAAGCATTTGGTTTGTATTTCACTCACAATCTTAGACACACACCCAAACTCACACACACACACACACACACACACACACACACACACACACACACACACACACACACACACACACACACACACACAACATCTCTGTAGACCCCATAGACGTATACACATGCACACACACAGACACACACACCCACAAACACACATACATACACATACATATACACATAAACATACATATACACAGACAAAGACACATTCACATACACACTGATCCCCTATCGCCACTTAGAGTAGGATCCAGCATCCAATCCTAGGATTGGATTCGATGAAATATGATGGGAATGTTTAACGGTACAGGAAGGGACACGATAAGGAAAAGACTGGGGTTGCACATGTTCTTTATGTATCACTGTACGGTATTGGCCGATGCTAATCTGTCATTATTTCCCGTTAGCAATAAAGATTGCCGGTGGAAACAAATACCTAAACGAATTTTGCTCGGCAACATCAATTGAGAGACTCAAAGGCATGGGGGTAGGCAGGTAGCAGGTCTTGTAAAAAAAGAGTGATAATCGTTTCCTATGGAGCTGGCAATATCCAAGCGAGTCACATGTCACCCCTCTATTTTTATAACATGTCCTTCTATTGAGAGGGACAGGGTGGGCCGCAGCTGCACTGACACACATCGTAGGGGCAGGAGGTCACCACAAAGCAGGCCATTAGGACTCCATTTTAGAAAACCATAATAATAACCTTGGGTTTATTTCCTTATTTCACGGTACTGCCTTCAATAAGCTTCTTTTATTAAACCTGATTGAGAAGGGGGGCTGCCCCCTCTTGTTTTGTCTAAAGAGACTGAGGAAGGTTGTTGTTTCTTTTGGAGAAAGGCAAATCGTTTCGAGGGAGAAAATGGCATGGCTCGCAACGACATGCAGAGTTTGGGATGACAGGGGGACAGGATGACATAGAGAGATAGAGATAAGCAGATAGGGTGTGGTGAAAATACGAAAATGGGAATATGTGCGCACTAACAGTAAACAGAGTGAAATACCTTGAAGAGCATGGCCGTACAATTTGTACTTAACATTTTTGCAGGCTTTTTTCCCTTGTAACGTGTTATGTGCACCGGGGTATTTTCAATAAATATGCACTTATGCACACAATAAATAAAGCAGCAGCATGGTTTGAAAGGTATAATGCATTTGTGATTTTAGGTCCGGTCAGGAATGGGCTTTATGAATCATAACAGGACGATGATACTTGGGACAATAACAAAACCTCAAAGAGGGTGAGAGAGAGAATAATATGAACAATCTAATAAAGAAGAAACCTTGCTACCTCTTGGGATTTGGGGAGCGTTGGAAAGTGAGTTGCTCTAAAGGTAATTGTCCTGCTGGAGGTGGAAACACAAGCTGATACTTCTAGGCTTGTGTACCTGCTGAGAGAGAAGTGCACCATGTGTAATACAATCAATAGGTGCACCACACAACCGGTGTAAGCCTGAGTTGAGTCGTTGCTTTAAGGGCCTGTGGCCTGTGGGATTTTTCCTGACTAAATAAGGTTGAATGTCGTATTATTTATTATTATTAGGTAGTTCCATCTGACCTTCGCTGTCGTCACTGTGGAGACCAGAACATCTCCCATCGACTTCATCTACTTCCTGTTACCGTGATTCTTTGGGTGTATTGGAAAGTCAAACAGATCATTGAAGCGTTTCTAATGTGTTCATCCACCCAGGTCGAGCAAACCACTGGTCTGCCATCATCGGGGCGTCCCATTCCAAGAACTACGTGCTGTGGGAGTACGGCGGCTACTCAAGTGACGGGGTGAAGCAGGTGGCAGAGCTGGGCTCCCCAGTGAAGATGGAGGAGGAGATACGACAGAAGGTAAGGACAAACCTACAACCAAAGGCACTTTAGAAGGCTGTTCGATGCACACGCGGTGTGCGGAGAACAAACACACAGATTGAGAAAATGGAAAATAAGCTGTACAAAAATAGTGTTGGCTCTTGGGACAGCTTGCTCTTTTTATCTGTGTTATGTCTGGCTCACCACATGGGCGAGGCATTTGAAATCTCTGTGCTCTGAATTTGAAAGTGCCTGTCATTTTTCCAGCAGGTCTCCAGTGGTTAAACGTAAGGGGGAATGCAAAGTGGTTTTGGTCACATCACTTTGGCCCGCTTACTTGTTGTTCAAGTAGGGTCCTCTGCTTTCTTTTTTCTTTTTGAAGTCTTTCTTAAATTCTCACCATTTTCCAGAACTCTCAGAGTAGGTAGTGCAGTAGGGTGGTGATGGTGGGGTGGTATCCAAGACGTTGTATATATGGCTATATTGGAAGCACTCGTTGCGTAATGACAAAGAATCACACCTGAGACCATGATAATAACACTAGACTAGACCCGATCAATATGGGCTCAAATGGCCCATTGTGTTGTCGCTGCATCGACGCATATCCACTGGATATCCTCTGTGCAGATTATGTGTCTGTCCGTGCGTTTGCATACAAAGTTGAGCAGACTAATCGCACTACCTGACCTAAGGGTCCCTAAATGGCCGAGCTGTACGTTCACTTACATGAGATCCAATTAATTTCCATTAGCCTCAAAAGTGCATTCATTCTCTTGATCGATCTGTTTGTCATCATTGTTTGAGTTGTAGACCAAATTAATCTTCATAAATGACGTCCCTGCATGGAATTTGCACTGTACAACACACGCAAACACAAGTCTATTGTTGTCTTTTGTGCCCTTGGAGGTAAGTGAGCTGGTGGGTGCAGCTGCCCATCTCCTTTGAGCAGTGGAGCACTCCTTTGGTAAATGCTGACACAAACAGAAAATTGATTCGCTTTTGTGTCAGGTGGGCCGTCAGGGGGAAGAACGAGCGATGAATGCTGAATTGATATTCATGACCAGCCTCCATTCCAGCCAAGAGGTGCACTGATCGCACTGGTTATACAAAGTTTCATTTGCCGAACCAAGCAAGCATGCCGGCCACAAGCAAGCTCTGACACACAAACGCACTCGCACACATGCACACACACACAAACACGGTCACACACACACACACATACACACATGCAAATAAACACAAATACACACACACACAGACTTGAGCACAACCGCACACATACACATATCTGCCTGCACAAACACATTTGAAAGCACCAACACCCACATGCACACACATTTCTGCACAAATACACAAGTACGCAACTGAATGTACAAACACAGTTGAATGCACGGACACACACATATACACACACACATACACATACACACACACACACACACACACACACACACACACATACACACAAACACACACACACACAAACACATAACCAATACAGAACATGATGGCTTCATTTCCAGAGACTGTCACCCTTACAGGGCAGGGACAAAGATGTGACTTGCCATCTGTCTTGTTTCGCCACTCGTCAGATGTCTTGTGTGGGAAACATGACACAATCTCTGCTCCTAACAAAAAAAACTTGGTATTGGCATTGAAAGATTCAGATAATAACTTCAGAATTCACAGGAATAGTTTTCAGTTTTGACTGACATGTTTTTGCCCTTTGTGATCAAGTTCCCCAGATCTGCTGTCTCTGGGGCATGTCCCAGAATTATCCATTTATTTTTCTGTAATAATGCTTCCTAAATTCAAAGTTATTGTAATACCATACAGGGCATATAATTGCTGTACAATGTTCCTCATGTATTGATTTCGTAAGGTTCGCCAAGGGCAGGTAGCTCCATTATTATACTTTCTTTCTAAACAAGAAAAAGAATATATATTTCGTAATTATGATCCATTGAGTTGGAGACTCTCACCCACACCAGTGATCACAGTCATCCCATCCAGAAAGAATACTCTGCCATGTGTTACACGCAAGGTACTATGATTACAGACTGATAGTTTCAGGGAAAAGCCTTGTGATGATCCGGATTCAAATCTACTCTGCGGATCATAAATTGTCTACAAAACTGTAAATTCTCTCCAGTGTTCTCAGGCTCCTTGTACCTTACATTCCCGGCATGCTATACTTATCGTTCATAAAAACATCAACATATCAATCAATTTTTATTCATCCGCAGGCTTTGAGAGTTCTGATTTGAGCAGAGACACTTGTAAACCCACAGCTCTGAGAGTGTATTGGTTCCGGAAAGAAAAACGCTAAACCAAAGTTTGTAATGAGTTTCCTAGGTGCATTATTTAAATCAATGTTCTGGTTCGATCCTCTCTGTTAACCATCCTCTCTGTGAACCAGTCTGTGCCTTTAGCCATTCTACATGCAACACTCTGACACCAGAATACCTCTCAGTGCCCCTGAGATCTCCCACTGCTATTATTCTCATTACTTTGGAATCACTCCACCAGCCCTCTCCAGTTCTCCCACTCTGTCTCAGAAAAGAGCCCATGCAGCTGGGTGGGAACCTGCCTCGCTCCACAAGAAGACAGCACGGAGCCAGAGAAAAATGTTGAGTTTAATGCTGTCAACCCGGACACTTTTCTGCTTCCTGTTCCAAACTTCTGGGGGAATACTTTTAGCAGTAGTCGGGGAGAAACTGTCACGTTAGCGTGTATCATGTAATCCTTTCCTCGACCCGGATTTCAGATTGCACACTTGTCCTCAAGGGAGAGAGGGACTTTGGGAGAATATTGCCTCAAACTCTTCACCTCACTGCCAGCGATGGTCCGCCCATCAATTTCCAACAGGGCTCAATAGTTCAACAGTCCCTCACATCTAAGTGCTTTGCGAATCTCAAACTATATCCATCCATATCCATCTAGCTACACTTCTTTGCTTTGTGAGTTTCTGCTGGTCCTGGGCCACCCTTGGCTTGCACTCCCTAACCCCAACATAGAACTGTTCTCAGTCAGGGTGCTCAGATAGGTTGCCTCCTATCAAACCAGAGGTCTCGTTGTGTCCCTATCCAGCCAATCCTTGGTCTCCAGATGTTGACAAGAGAGTTCTCACCTGTGCCCCTTCCGAGTATTGGGGGTCAGGATCGGGGTATTCACTTACCTCATTACTAGTGTCACAAATAAGACTTTAGATTAATATTTAAAGTCTGAATGCTGATTAGCCATCAGACTGAAAGCCTTATCCACTCGTTGAATGAAGGGTTTTTGATGTAGAATATCTCCGAAACGAGGCAGGAAACAAGGCCTAACTTCGCACCTAGCAGGCCTGGTTTCTGGCCCAGGCTCTGTGCTATCTCCACCCAGAAATATGCTATAACATTGGACTGCTTGATCAGAGATTACCACCATACTGGCTCAATGCTATCAACTCTTGAGAAGCACCCGTCCTCGCTGTGATAGATTTTTCTTTCGCTCTCAGCTACAGACGCGTCTGCAAAGGATGAATACATTCAGGAACCTCTTGGTACGGGTTTTATCTGACCTTTCCACCTCCCCAGCTGGTGCCGGGTTGGTCTCTGTGGGCTCCAGAGCTGGTTGGTCCGGCCAAAGCTAAAATGATAGGTACCCTGCCAGGCTAACCTGGTATTAAATGGGTCACTGGTTTGCTATAAATATCCATTAGAGCTATGATCTGACCAATTCTGTCTCTCAAACCTTTTTGTGGCATTTTTTATAATACACCACTTGAATGTTTTTCTGTTGATTTGTAACCAAGTTCAATTGCCATCGCAATTTCTAAGTGGATGATTTGTCGGCGGACACAGGGATGCAGGCTTTAGGTTCATCGCGGTTATTTTTGTCGGAGGTGATTTGTATACTCGGTCGACCCTTACCGACACTCAGTGTGTCCCTAATGAGAAGTTTAATGAGGCTCTCCATAGACCACAGACCTGAGTCCAATGCCTCAGATGGATTATGAAATATCCCATTTCCTCCAGACCAGTGTGGGGTGTTTCCATTACTGGGCGGGTGCATGAAGAAACACACCATTACGTTGAGCCCCACAGCTGGGCTGCAGATCACTGACTACATGCCACTGCTGATGACCACAAAGAACCTTGCAGAATAACAAAAAGGGAAAGAACACCAATTATCTTGCTTTCTTGGCCTCGATGAACTCTAGATCATTTATTATACATGCATTGATAGATGATTGCAGGGTATGGTGGTGGGGTTTTTGGAACACAGTGGCCCTTTAGTTTGGTAACATGCCGATATGTTTGTAACAATGAACAACAAGTGTTCATCCCACCTCAAAGAAATGTCAAGGGCACCCATAATAACACCCCTTTGTTCAATGAGTCTATTGCCGCCATTGAAGAGGTAATGGACAAAACATTTTTTAGAACCACACACAGCACTGTAAAGCAGGTCTGTTGCGAACGCAGTGCAGATGGTTGAGTTACTGAGAGCGGTTGATGAGGGGCTCATTACGTGGGGTTGTAGTTCAAATGAGGCGGTGGACTCATAGTGGGTTTTTGAGTGCTTGGCAGTTCAACCCTCTCATAGCTGTGTTAGCAAAGAGAGTGACACGGCTATGCACTCCCAGGTCCTCCGCCATTAAACACTAAACGAGGCCATGGTGAATATTTGTTCGCAGAAGAATGTGTTTCAATATTAATGGATGTGGAGAGGGTGTTGATTGAAGTGGGCTGTTTACGGAAAGAGACACGACACTCAAAATCAAAGAACATACATTTGTCTCCCTGATATTATTTTACCCATTACTTTGATCATGTTTAGGAAGGATTCATTTTAATTTCAAGAGACCAAGACACAATTGTTGATTGTTGAATCGGTGATCCTCTAACATGCCTGGTATGTATCTGATGCACACAGTTTCAAGATACGTCAGGAGCAGAGAAGCCAGATGTATACCAAAAGAGGTCCTCCTTTCTAGTGGGCTTCAATTGTTTGTTTGAGCATCATTTTCTTGCATTGAATTTGAATGTAAATGTCCATTTCCCCTGTCCAACTTTCTCTGCAGCCGCCTTAGACCCCTCTGTCATTCGGGACTGCTGGTGCTTACTGGATGCTGCGGTTGGTTTGACCACACTGGGCTAGCAGTTAAGTACAGAGGGGCCACCCAAAGGGCGTGGCTCTGACCCCAGTGCTGCAGTCGACCTCGCCAAACGATGGCAGTTCCCCGCCAAACCATAGATTAGCGGGTGTGTTCAGCAAACAGTCAGGCGAGTCTTCACCACAGGAGCGATGCCAGACACGTGTCACCTTCCCCTTGCCACCATTTGCTGAGGCCCCAGTAAAACATCCTCGTGCAGAATAGATAGTCTTCCACCAGTGCTGTTGTAAAACTGAAAGGATAATTGCTTGGAGAAAAGAAGATAATTGTTTAGTTTGTTTTGTGGGGACCTCCTGACGATTCTGGTTTGTGTGCCAGAGGGAAAGAGAGCGAGAGAGAGAGATATTTAGCGGATTTATTCCCAGCCCTGTCCTGTGCTCCGAGATTGTCTGTTATTATGAAGGGAATATATTGACAGTACTGCCAGAGGCCACAGATTTAGAGTTCTGCTGCTGTATTGTGTGTGTGTGTGTGTGTGGGCCTGTTTAGTCTGATGTTCTTTAAATATCACAGTATGCTTCTAATGACTTGTGTGCTTGGCGGTGGTGTTGGTGCATCGGTGATCCCCGGTATCGCATTTAAACTTTTCTAGAATCTCAGACAACTTGAGACCTAAAGACATAAAGTTAGAAATAGTTATGCATAGTTGTATAAATAGAACTCCGTAAAGTTGGCAGGCAATGGAGTGCCAGGCCAACTCTTTATAAACACTGTAGTTCGGGATATTCACTGAGCGACCACTGATTTTAAATGCCTACATTCTTACACACAGCATACATACCTATATTCATTACAGAATTGTGATAGCATAACACATTTCTGTGGATGTTGTTTATAATAAATACTGATCTGGAAACTTCCATTCCTTTCCATCTGTGGTGTGCTGTAATCATAATAAAGTATCTATATTTGCATTACGTCTTAGTTTTTGTTTTTAATCGCTTGCTGAAATTGTCCAGAAATAAGAAAAACACATGCTTTATTAAATTGCCCAGAAATGCATGCGGTAACTTTTTTGTACAATATTCATTTTTACTTCATATAAGTTGTCATCACAAAAGCTATACCCACTCAACATCAAACTCCTTAAATATTTCTTCAGCATGCTAAATTTGATCAAATATCAAAGTGGCCTAATCTGCTTACACATCAATTGAGTAAGGATGAATCAACAAAGAGTATTATGACACACCATCCTTGTAGATAGACATGGTAGCAGCACCACTACATTTGTTGATGATGTGATGTCAGCTGTAGCTCATGAATGGATGGGTCAAACGTACACCTTTAGGAAGGGGCTTTCCTTTTCTTCTCAGGATCGGATTCAAATGGAACTAGGAAGCACTGAACGACTATTATAGCACTTTCCAGAATTAGAATGCAGAGACGAGACGCACTTCCCCTCGTTTCTCTTCTCTTTTTTTACAGTCTTCATGAGATCAAGGTCCACTAAATATAATAACCTGCACCATAAAGCGTTGTAATGTTTTATGCATGAGGTGGGCTCACTGAATCTGTCCTCAGTAACGGCTCTACCTGCTATATTTTCCTTATGTAAATGAGCCCTCGGCTCTGAGTCCTCCTCCCATTCACTATAATCTCCATTTCATTTGACTGGTAGTGGACCAATCTGCCTTTTGCAGACTGACAGGCCATGGGCTTACCCCTTCATATGCATACCTATAAACTATTCACCTTTAAGTTTAATATTCTTTTCATAGGCTGATGAGATCTGCCTGAATATAACGAATAAGGGATAGGATAGTGTAGTGGTATTCGGGTGTTCAACTCACAAAAGGTGCTGGGTTTGAACCCCAATGTCCATATGCACCCGTAGGCACCCTTGAGCAAGAGGTCAATCCCTGCTCCTTGATGATGTGATCCTTGATCTCCTTGATGATGTGAACCTGAATTCAACGAGACATTGCATAAAGGTATCTGCTCAATGATTAAATTCATAATGTACAGCTGTTGACGTTGCACATTGTACTATAGTTGGTCGATTCGTGTTTCTTTGTGAGGTAGTTGAAACCTGCGATATCCAAGTAGTATTTTAGAGGTTTTGTGTGGTTTTCTTACTGCAATAGCTTTTTCAGATGTTGAATCGTTACGACTATGGTTTTCAGAAATGCTGTTTAACATCAAGTGCACTCTAATGCTAATTGTTTATTCATGAATATAATTTTATATATTTTTACATTTCCTGTCAGAGCAGATGGTACGTTGCTAATTAAGTTCCCCGCTGGTTCTTCAGTCGGCAGAAGCAGACTGAACAGAAGCAGACTGAACACTTATGTTTTAAAATGTAAAAAATGACATTATCCTTCTCCATTCCGTTTTCTTTGGCATAGATTATTTTTCGTTAATTTTTCCTTTTATTTTTGTTGGGGGGGTCAATCATGTCACTTCAGATTTCCTGATTGACGCACTTGATATGTCAATCCATTCAGCATATATATGTTTCATCCACTTTTGCTTCTGAACTTTACAAAAGGAGGGATCAATTTGAATGGACGATTGTTACGGAAAGCAGTACGCTCCCATGCCTACATTCGTGAGGGCCCCAGCCTAAGTTGGTGGAAGAGTGGTCACTTTACCTGCAGTTGTAGGTTTCCCAGCTCCTCCTCACACTGGCCTTCAGTGGCTTGTGCTCACAGCCTTAACGAACACTGACCTCCTTAAAGAACAAAGAACAGGGAAGTAACAGGGGGAGGGGAGATGAAGCTGAGCCGCCTGGAGAGAGAGAGGGAAAGAGAGGGTTAGATAGCTTCAACTGGGTCATCAAAGGCAGTTACCTCAATTCATCGCTAATAATACCCGCTACCCTGGGCCCAGGTCTACCAGAGATACGCCCATAGGATGACTGGGGCCTTCTTGATGAATGAGGGTGCCTGGGCATTGCAGGGGCCTGCTAGACTGTGTGTGTGTGCTACAAGGTTTTAGAGATTGCCACTGAGGACATTCGGGAGTCAGCAAATCAATTCACACCCCCCCCCCCATCTCTCACTATCTCTCATTATCTTCCCCTCTCTCTCTCTCTCTCTCTCTCTCTCTCTCTCTCTCTCTCTCTCTCTCTCTCTCTCTCTCTCTCTCTCTCTCTCTCTCTCTCTCTCTCTCTCTCTCTCTCTCTCTCTCTCACACACACTCCCTCCCTCTCTCCTAGAGAGATAGAGTGCCCTTACAGACTCATCTGCTGTAAGCATGGATGATTCTTTTGTCATACCCGGCCTCTCCTCTCGCCTGTGAGATGCGCATGTCCTGGTTGCTAAGAGATTTGCGGGACAGAAGAAGTGCATCATGTTATGCCAGCAGGTCTCTGAGCTGTGCAGCCCTGCTCAGGATAAATACCTGAAAGTTGTGTGTTAGCAATTCACTCTATGCACCAATCAGAGTTTGATTATGTCCCACTGGAATTATATAACTCTGGAATAAAGTTATGAAATAAATAAGGGTGTATGTTAACGGTTTGGACGTATATGCTGAGAAAGGCTGACCAGAGATTGCTGTGTGGTGCTATGATTAGAGCTTCCAGGTAAACATATCCGTGGACAAGCCGTGCAACGTGGGCTTTTGCCCTAAAGGCCTAAAACAACTCTAAATTTCTCATGACAGAGACTTTTCCGGGAGTACCCCATCGTATTTGGGATCGTTTACAGGATGCCAACATTAAGCACTTTAGTTTACAACTTGGACCGCTACCGGTACTATGAGAGTAATCGAAGGTTACTGTAAGCACTGCCCACTGCTGCCTAATTCCAGTTGACCCTTTTTCCCATATGCTTAATGAACTAAAAAATTATGCAAAATGAAGGGTATCATGCAACCCACACACATTTTTTCCACCACATTCTAATAGTAAAAAACAAATGGTTGTAGTGAAGATTGCTACTGGATGGTAATGATATGATTAGCATGAACAATTAGCATACTAGACCTATGCATCAAGCTGTTGCTGGCTGTTCACACATGGATGTGAAGGGAGGTTGCAAACTAGCCTCAGGCTACACAGAGACATAATGATTATTATTTAACCAGAACTGTATAAGACACACTACTAAATGCCATATTCATGAGCTGTCCAATGTGATTCAACATACCAAGCTGCTACAGGGTTTTCCATCTGGGCCTGTTGAATCATGGATAATGTAGTAGACACACTGTTGTTCATTTAATAATTTAAAAACAATGGTGTATATCATAAAAATTTTATATCATTTATCATACACAACCAGCACACTGCCCCATTTCAGCTGACATCTGGTAAGACATTTACACTTATCGCTCTGCAGTAATTATTAGCACATGTAGTTGCTAGAATATCTTAGCAGCAACACATGCCATTTTATTTATAATTATATTTATAGAGTATTGTGGTGCTTATTTTAGACATTCCATGTTTGCCCAAATAATTACGTCACGTGATTACATTGTTGCAGCACAGTTTTCTTCTACATGATGGATTCTTTATTATGCATACAGCAACTTGATTTTTAGGGAAATAAATTTTACGCCAAAAGTTGATAGGGGGACATTGGACTAACTGTTACAGTACTCGAACACATAACAACTGCAAATTAAAAAGGTGTAAAACAGCAACCATATTCATTAATGCAAAATATGGCGATTCCAAGATTTATAATTCTTGTTGCTCGGTTTCTTGTTAAAGCAGCACAAAGGCCGAACACACGCAGTCCTATTCAGTCAACTCAACAAGTAGCCGGAGCATTATTACAACTACTATTCATCTGGTAAATTGCACTCGTCTTATCCGCAATTATAACTTTTGCTTCAAACTAAATCATGGCAACCGGACAATTATCTTTTTTTCTTTTTGCAATTTGAACTGCAAATGATTTATCCCAGACAGAATACTTAACGAAGTCAACAACAGAATATCTAAACAGGCAATTCCTTTTGGCGGGAAATATCATTATCACCCAGGAAGTGATGTGTGGTTGGTAGATCGCAGATATCCAGAACAAGGCTGCTGCTATGGTGGCAGGTTCTGGCAGTTCTGCTTCAACAGCAACCAGCAGATGACAGGTGTACTGACAGCCTGCGAATCAAACAGGAATGATAACGAGTCACTCTCAACATAGCCCACGTTCAAAACTAATCCTGTAGCTTAACATGTGTTTGTAGAAACAAAAAACATGTTTAGTCAGAAGTGTCAGAGATGCGTTGTGTGTCAACCTACTCCACCAGACGAGGTGGATAGCTTTAACAAAAACTAGCAAACCAAACACAGTTCACTGTCATCCTCATGAGAGCATGCTGTTCTGGAATCCAACAACAGCTGCGGATTCAACACCGATTATTTTTCCAAACTGAGTTAATTGTTCATTCATCAGCACATTGTCGGCAGCACACTAACTCCAGCAGCCTCCTACTCATATCCATGCTAAATCATTTCAGAAGTCATTGGAGCAAGCAGACACTAGAAATCATATTAACACTATGACTATGTTGCTAACTATTGCCTATACGTAATGATGGCAGTTTAAATGTCATTTCTTCCTAACAGGGAATTAGAAATGCTAAATCAAGCGTAACAAAGTAAACTTCAATGCATTTGGGCTAGATAGAAATTATTCACACAGTCTGGTTTGTTTTCAGATGAAAACAAATGTGTCATTTGCACTTCAATATTGGCTGTTCCAGTTTAATCAAATTCATGGTTGGTGCTGGGATATTATTTAGCATCAAAAACGTCATGCATTATAAGGTAAATGAGTTAACATCATCTATACATAATGATACATACAGAGCAAAGTGTCTTGAGGAAGGGGTTCCAAAGTACGGACACCGTGACAGAGAAAGCGTGTCGCTGGAAGCTACTTTAGAGCGCGGCTTTGATTAGACGATCACAGAGCCCTTCAGGGGGCGTATGGGTGGGAAAGCTTTCTGATGAATTCTAGGGCCAAGCCATGCAATGCTAATAAGTGATTACACCAATTAAAAAATCGCTATGTTATTCTGACAGCATCAGAAATCTTGATTTGTCATTTGTGAATGTTTGCGTACTTTGCCAAAGTCCAATGAATGGCGGCAAATGAAATACACTGCACAGTGGCTAGACAGAGGCTAAAGGCTACACTGGCCCCGGTGAGCTGGCTGTTGCCGTGCTTGCTTGACATTGCCGTCGGTATGTGTTTGTGTGTATGAACGGGTGAATGTTAGGCAATAATTGTAAAGTGCTTCGAGTGGTTAGATCAAA
>NC_136938.1:19689491-19774491 GCF_949987615.1 Pollachius pollachius | reverse complement strand
GAAAAAAGACTTGTCACATTCAATATGGCTTATCTTGTTTCGCCTCTTATATAATTCGTAATAAGTGATAATGTCTTCCTGTGCTCCAAGGTGCTAGGCTAGCCTTTATTTCCAAAGATGTTCTCATTAGCCAAAGCCAAAACACATGTTATGTTATTACATTGTACCATCCCTGAGCTAATGATATTTTAGGTTTCAACAGAATTGCCACCAGAAGCTTTGTAAAAGATGAGCTACATACTGGTACTTAAATGAATGTGCAAAGCCGGCACGGAGTTGTACACCTGAAACACGGCAATTACTGTTTATTAGCACCAAGTGTTGTCATTTCCCCTCTCGTCAATGTTAATAATAGTACAGGGAGCAGGGGTAGCCAATGTCCATGTCAGAGACGGGCTACTTCAGGTTCAGGTGGTTTTTGGTGTTTTATATCATTTTGAACAAACCAAACGAACATAACATGTCATACACAATACTATAATTGTACTATTCTTTAATTTTCTGTAATATTAAGAAAAAAGCTACACGCATAATTACATGTATCGTGCCCATTTCAACTTCTATTGACCAACATATTGCCAAATGTTATGTATTCTGTACGCAATGAACATGGCTGTAAACCATCCTGTGTGTGTACGGTTAATTAAAGTTTTATTTATCTCTTACTGCTAATGGCTGAAAAGCAGCGGCTTTCTCCTTTGTTTAGCTTAATAACATGTTGTATTTAGAGAACGTAAAGGAGAACCTTGTGACTTTGTGTGTGTCTGTGTGTAAGTTTGTGTGGGTGTAGGTGTGTGTTTGTGTGTGTGTGTGTGTGTGCATGTGTGTGTGTGTGTGTGAGAGAGTGAATAGCAGACTGTGAAAGGAGTAGAATGTCTTCATTCGTTTGTTGCTTTTAAAGCTTGAGTTGATTGTCAGAGATGTGGGATGACATTGTTATTTCCTCTCTCCCTATCCATCTTTCTATGTCTCTCTACCAGGGTGATGAGGTCCTTACTGTCATCAAGATGAAGGCTCAGTGGCCAGCTTGGCAACCATTAAGTGTGTAAGTATAAGAAGTTACACACACACACACACACACACACACACACACACACACGCTTAATAAGGTACGGCTCCAAATGCTCTCATTATAGAAAAATAAAAATATATAACTCTAAAATAACATCCTTCGACCTGTTTATCTGGACCCAGCTGGAATGGGAAATATACCATACTCATGCTATAGTTGGTACTCTGAAGGACTTACACCCACTAGACTTATGTGTGGAACTATTATTTTTTACATAAAGAAACTAAAACATGAATCCAGATGGACTGGGCTCAGAATAGATAGCAAATGGTTGACGGTAGGAGCTATTTAAAACCTTTTCATTTAACAACATGACAACAGACAGATTTACGCATTCAAGTCTGAGATGGTGTAAAAATAAAATGACACATCTATTTAAGGAAGTCTAGCAGCCCTTTTGAACCCTCATTAAAAACACATTTCTGGATTGTTGATTGATTGAATTAATTGTGATTCTTTATTGGCAATTATCAAAGGGATCAAACACAATAAAGGACAAGAGCATATTAACATTGTGGTCCTCTGGATCAAATGGCCTTAAGAGGATAGGGTGAAAACAAAAGGCATAAGATGGGAAGTCTGACCAGGCAGAGGCTGATGCCTTCAGGGCAGAGTCAGAGATGTGACAACCTCTATCACACACATTAGAAGAGGTCGTCCCCAGCAATGACCCTCCAGAGAGCTGTTACACCGAAGACTAAACTACAGAAGGAAGGGAAAAAAGTGGAAAAATACTTTGAGCATAGCAGGAAAACAGTTCCTCTGTGCCTGTAAGACTCAGCAGGCCAGCTTGTCAGAGAGAGTGAAACTGTGTGAAAGTGTGTGTGAAAGAGAGACAGAGAGTGATAGAAAGGCAGAAAGACCAACCGACAGACAGACAGAGAAAAATAGACAGAGATATACAGCGAAAGAGTCACACAGAGAGAGAAATGCAGAGAGACAGGGAGAGGAAGGTAGAGAGACAGATACATAGAAACAGAGGGATATACATAGAGAGAGAGAAGGTACAGGGAGAGAGAGAGACAGGTAGAGACAGAGACATAGAGAGCGAAAACATAAACAGAAGAGAGAGAGACAGAGACAGAGAGACTGACAGACAGCGAAATACGGAGAGACATAGAGCAATGGAGAGAGACAGAGAAATCTATAGATAGCAACAGAGAGAGAGAGGGACAGACAGAGAGACAGACGGTTGAGGAACTTGTTGGTGTTATCTTCCATAGATGCTGGTGTAGCATGCGGCAGAATGGAGGAAATATCTCCCTGCAACTCATTTACATGTAGGCTATTTGCCAGATGAGGGCGACATGCGTAAACGATAAACGTTCTTGAATTGTGGGATCTTTCCACACATGGCCCTAATGAAGACCTGACTCCCAATCTTTCCTCCAACCATTTGGCAGCCTGTCAATCTGCCCTCTGGTTTGTCTTCCTCGGCTCATATTCTTTCTGTTGTGTGGCCCTGTGTCATTCTGGGTGCTGGCTCCTTATGACACCTATATCGACTGAGGCATCACATCCCCCCCTCACACACGGTCCAATCCACGCATACACACCCACAAACACACACATAAACACAGCCAAACGTACACACATACACACAATCACGCTCCACATCCACAAAGCTACACACACACACACACAAACACACACACACACACCATATAGATCCACACCTTTCACATAGAGCTCCACACACACAGACACACACACCACATACATGCCCACCTTTCACACACACACGCACGCACGCACGCACACACACACGCGCACACTCACACACACAGAAACACACACACACGCACACTCACACACACAGAAACACATGCACACACACAGAAACACATGCACACACACACACACACACACACACACACACACACACACACACACACACACACACACACAAACACACACCCAAACACACACACAGTCACTTGCATACATAACCTTGTTTGCCCCCCCGTCTACCCGCTTCCCCATGTTGGGCTGGGTATAACAAGACGAGTGTGTTGTGCTTTCCTTTGGTATCCCTGTTTGATTAGCAACATCAATCCCGCCCAACAACTTAGCTAGACGATGAGGTGCTTGTCAGCAGCATGACATAAGGGCTTTTTGATGACAAGTGCGCTGCTATTAATAAGCTTTACGGGCCTGCTGTCTGCCGATTGGCTGCTTTCGCAGTACTTTTGTTTCAATATGTCGGAGCGTGTGCGTGGGCATCTGTGTGCGTCTGTGTATAGGGGTGTTTGTGTGTGTATGGGTGTGTGTGTGTGTGTGTGTGTGCGTGTGTGTGTGTGTGTGTTGTGGGGCTCTAGGCATGGGATATTTTGGGGAGCTGCGCCATAAAACGATGAGCCAAAACACAGAGGGGCTATGGTTCAATGTCAGAGCGGATGTCATCGAGTCTACACCCGTACACACAGTAAAATGCTCTATAAAAACACTTTTAATGACCATTTATAATGGAGCATATAATATAAAATATGAAAAGAAACTGAATATAACTTTAGACTTTTTGATGCCAGAATTGCTGTTATATAATGCCTGTGTTATTTTACAATTTTACAAATATGTATATGATAAATTTGTGTTGGTCTGAAGTGATAAAGAGCCATTTAAGATTATTGTCTCGATGAATTGAATTAGTTAAAATAGCAAACCATCGGCTCAGAATGATTATTGTTCATCATTATTGATAATCTTCACAGTACTTCATTGGTCCCTAACTCGGTAAACAAGTCTATTTCTCAGTGGAATAACATTTAAACATTCAGAGTTAGCCAATATTATTCCACTACAGAATACAATAAGTTGTGTCGGGGTCCTGCATCACTCTGTCTGGATTTATTTAGAAATAATGACCGGCTTGCTGGTAATTATCCTGCATTTTACACAGTTTTAAAATGTCTTATTGCTTCCAATCCAATGTTTTGGGCGGTCCTACGGTTTGGACCATAGCATCCATAGCAGCGATCCCTCACCCAAAGCAGCAGTCAGAAATAAGACACGGCGCCGCAACGCCGCAAAGGACCAATCAGAATTGAGTATTCCTCAAAGCCACGTGACAAACTCGTAGACTGCGCTAGACACCGCCACAATAGCGATGCTGCAGCAGCTCTCCCAGCCGTTATATCTGTCAGCCACAGCTCCTCCCCTTCCTGTCCCCCAAGGAGGGCGGCGCCGTCGGCAGAGTTCTCGGTGGACCGGACGCGCCACCTCATGTCCTTCCTCACCATGATGGGACCCAGCCCGGACTGGAACGTGGGCCTGTCCGCCGAGGACCTCTGCACCAAGGAGTGTGGCTGGGTCCAGAGGGTGGTCCAGGACCTCATCCCCTGGGACGCGGGCACCGACAGTGGGGTCAGCTACGAGGTGGGCGTCCCCTTTCACGGAGCGTTGACGTCCTGCCCAGGCAGTCGGCAGTGTCTCCCGTGCGTGGCATGTTTCTTTTTCTGCTTTGCATAAGCGAGGCTTGTCATTGGCTGTTTGCTGAACCGTAACGAATAAAGATGTCATGTTAATTGTAATAGATGGTGTCGGATTAGATCAAAACTCACCTCATGTGAGAACGCGCGCGCGTGCGTGCGTGTGTGTGTGTTTGTCTGTGTGTGTGTGTGTGTGTGTGTGTGTGTGTGTGTGTGTGTGTGTGTGTCTGAATGTGTGCCTGTTTCTGTGTGTGTGTCTCTATATGTTCTGTCTGTGTGTGTGTGTGTGTGTGTGTGTGTCTGTGTGTGTGTGTCTATGTGTTTGTCTCTGTGTCTATGTGCGTGGGTCTGTGCGTGTGCCTGTTTCTGTCTGTGTGTGTGTGTCTATGTGTTCTGTCTGTGTGTGTGTGCGTCTACGTGTGTCCTGTCGGTGTGTATCTGTGTGTGTGTGCGTGTGTGTGATTGCGTGTGCCCCTGCCACTAATGCCTCAGAGGGACGGATGACATTTGCAGATACCAGTATTCTATGTGCGGTACAGACGGCGCATTCACACCCGGCCCCGGCACCAGTTATCTATCACCCTCCCGTCCTCTGCAACCGCCCATCGCTCTCTGCTCCGGCCGCGTTGACCTTCTCATTACACCCACGACCCCCCCCCCCCCCCCCCCCCCGAACCCAACACCAACGCCTCCCCCCTTAACCCTCACCCCTGTCCCTGTCGCCGCCCTCCCTCTTAAGCACGAAGCACACACCCCACTGTACACACCTCACCGTGTCCCTGGCTGTGTGGACAAGCACAGGCGCTCACACAGTACCTCACCCCTTCTCTCACCTCTCCCCTCTCTCGCCTCACCCCTAACCCTCCCCTTACCTCCAGCTGAGGACTTCTGTCTTCGAAAAAAAGCCTCCGGCCAGCAGTACTGAATGAGGTTGTGTCTGTGTGTGTGTGTGTGTGTGTGTGTGTGTGTGTGTGATTTTAAATCATATCACTGCAGCCGGAGGAACCGTTGGCTGATCCCCAGGGAATGACAGATAAACCCTATTATGCGTCCTTGCTTGTTTTGGCTGGCCCTAATTTATGTCAAACACACACACACACAAACCAACACGCAAACCCACTCAGGGACACAAACGCACGCAACTATACACAAATTAACATCTATACACACAGATGCACACCCCTACACATGTGCGCACACACACACTCACACACACATACACACAAACCCATCTAAACACACCAACCCACACAGGAACACAAACACACGCAACCATACACAAATGAACATCTGTACACACATATGCACACACATACACATGCGCACACACACACATACCCATGCGCACACACACACACACATCGAAACACACACAGAAACACACACACAGGTCCCTGAGCACACACACACATACACATCCCTAAGCACGCACACACACACACACGCACACACGCACACGCACGCACACACACGCACGCACGCACGCACACACACACACACACACACACACACACACACACACACACACACACACACACACACACACACACACACACACACACACACACACACACACATACACTTAACCACAGAAATAAACACAGAGGCTAGCTGCGTGGGTCTCAGCAGGAGGTTGAATGGATGGCTTGTGCCGGTGTCCTCCAGACGGCCCCTGGCTGTGGAGCCTCTATCAGCCCCCTCCCACTGGAAGACCTTTGCTGTTGACTAATAGAGGCGACCTGCCCACCCACCACAAACCGTCCCTGCTCGCCCAGCACTCTCCACATCAAAGCAGCCCCCGTTCCCTGACTTTGTGCCTCGTCCTTTGTGTTACTTTGTCCTTTTGTGTTGCTTTTTTTGTACGACTTTGGCTTGAACTTTTTTTTTTTTTTTTGAAAATCGTACACGTATCATTTTTCCGGGGAAAGTCGTTTGTTGTTGACATCAAACGCATAAGGAGGTGGTTGGTTGATGGTGTGTGCCTTCTATGCTCTTTATATTTTTCTTATTTTGGTTCCCTTCTCTCCCTCTCGTCTCCAGTCCCCTAACAAGCTCACCCAGGCCCCGGAGAAGATCCGTCCTCTGACCAGCCTGGACCATCCGCAGAGCCCCTTCTACGACCCCGAGGGCGGAGCCATCACTCCCGTGGCCCGCGTGGTGGTGGAGCGCATCGCCAGGAAGGTCTGCCCGCCTCCACGCCTCCTCTGTGTGTTCCCCTCACGTCCCGGCCGCTGTTCATGTTCCCATCACTCTGGAGTTCCCAGCGCTGAGTTACGGCTCTGAACGCCGAAGCATTAAACAAGCGGAGTGAGGGCCGCGGAGCTCGCTCTGAATGGAAACCACACAATGTGTTGTTTGAAGGAGCAGAAAAGATCTCCGATGTACTGTATGTAGGGCTGCGTTTGATTGGTCGGTTTCGTCGATTAGTCGATCGACTGAAGATGAATCGAAACTCATTTCAATAATCAATTATTAGGTTTAGATATGATCAATTTATTCATTGAGTAGAACTTACAAACATTTGTTGGATCCTTACAAAATGAATAGTTTAGTTTTTCTTGGGTGCTTTTCATATAAAGTAAGAACATTTAAGACATCATTTTGGACTGTGGTAACAATGCAATGGCATTTGCGGTGATTTATTACATTCTATAGACTGAAAAAAGTGGTTGTTAAATGAATAGCCTATCGTGACAATCCTAAGTCCTAGCCCTAGATGTTTTTGGAATTTTGGATAATTTGTCAGGGATATTATAGTGCGGAGCCGAGTATCCACGTCATTAAAAAGGGGTGAGGACAAGGCTGGGGGGGGGGGGGGGGGGATCTTCTATCTAAAATGGCTCAGAGAGTTATTGTAGCCGAGAAACACACAAAGAGGGAAAGGTAAGAAGACGGATGAGGGGAGCGCAGGGAGACACTATCTGGTCCGAGGCCGTGACATGTCGCCCAAAGTGCAATCCCCCCCCCCCCCGCTATAACAACATTAAGTGCAGCACAAAACAGCAGGGCTTTCAAATACCTTCCCACTTTGTTATTCAAAAAACACGGTAAGACTTTGCCCTCAGCCACTCTATCTGCCTCCTTCTCCTCCACCTGCCTCTTCCTCCTTAAAATGGAAGAGGGGCGCCATTACACAGCGCGTCTCTTAGATGTTGCTCTCTCTCTCTCTTCCCTCCACTGCCGGGCCACGGCAGCGGTGAATTCTCCCTCCCACTATCTGCTCTCCCTCCCACACGGCTCTTATCTCCCTCGTCTCCTTTGTTGGAGTGGCTGTGTGTGTGTTTTTGAATATAGTTTTTTTTTTTCCTCCCTCTACAAGCCCTGAAGCACCTGGGCACGTCTATCTTCAACCGGTGAACTCTTAACTGTGCTCCGTTGGCCCTCCCGTTGCCCCCCACCCCGGCCTGCACCCTCACCCCTCCTTATTACCGCGCTGTGTTGTCAAAAGTAGATTAACAGCCCTGCCGAACTGGAATTGCTATATGGCCGGCCGTTGAACGCTTCAAAGCGAGCGTAAACAGACAGCACCCACCGGACCTCATCTCCGATGCCCGTTGTAATCTCTCCCTTCCCGTCGGATCGATTGACACATAGATTGCTGACAGTTGTGCCCCCTCTAGAGGAGGTATGGTGGATGGATACACGGGCTGTAGCGGAGGAGCTGGGACTCAACGGTAAAGTAGTCCGTCCGTCCCATACTGCGGTAATGGCTGCACTTACACCAAATCAATGGATTGAATAAAAGCCCACCCAAGACAGTAATTACAGACACGCTGCTGCTCTAAGATAGCGAGTGGATGCATAGCAGCTGTTCCTCCTGCTCCTCAGCCTCTCTCTCAGCTTCGGTCTTCCTTCCTCCAGGGATTGCCCAGAGGAGCAGAACGCAAACACATTTCCATTCCCCCACTGAGTATAAATATAGTATACACACATAGGAACCGTTATGAATGGCTATTTCCGAGTTTCAGGGAAACATAACAGGAAGGAAAGTGCTGCTTTATTTGTAGGGAACAAAGAATGACTATTATGCTGCACAGGCTGTGCTTTAATATGGTCTACTGTAGTAATATCGGTTATTTGAAGGAGGTTGAGGTTTTGTACATGCAGCTACAGCTCATCAGGGATGAAATAGAATACATATTGCTGAGTTGTTTCTATAGATATAAATTAAAGATTTTACCTGATTCTCTCTCTCTCTGTCTCTCTTTCTCTGTCTGTCTGTCTGTCTGTCTGTCTGTCTGTCTGTCTGTCTGTCTGTCTGTCTGTCTGTCTCTCTCTCTCTCTCTCTCTCTCAAGAGCTAAGTGAGTGGTGTAGATTTGCAACATCAGGCTGTGTGTGTGTGTGTTTCTCCAGGGCGAGCAGTGCAACATTGTACCAGATAATGTGGACGACATTGTGGCAGATATTGCCCAGGAGGAGAAAGAAGAAGGTCTGAATCACTGGTCCTTCCTCAGCCCTCTTCCACTCTCACTCTATTCATCCACCCCCCCAGTCACTCCAGACCCTTATCCTTTCATCTCCGGCTGATTCATTCTCGCTCAGTTTTTTTTTTCTTAAGCCCTACAATAACCGTAGTTTCTAACAGCCACGCACAATACTTCATCTCTTTCACTCTCTATCTCTCTTTCTCTCACGCTCTGTTTTCTGAAACCCTCCAAACTTCATATTTGACAATAGCAATGTTCAAACATCAATCTCTCGCTCTCTATCTTTTTTCTTAAACTTTAGGACAATCGTGTTTGACAACAAAAATGAATCCCTCTCTCTGTCTCTCGCTCTCTCCCTCCTCTCCCTCTCCCTCTCTCGCTCATATCTCTAAACCTCGTCCGCCCCGGCAGACGACACCCCGGAGACCTGCATCTACTCTAACTGGTCCCCGTGGTCGGCATGCAGCTCGGCCACCTGTGAGAAGGGCAAGCGGATGAGGCAGAGAATGCTGAAGGCCCAGCTGGACCTCAGCGTGCCCTGCCCACACACCCAGGACTTTGAGCCCTGCATGGGGCCGGGCTGCAGCGATGAGGGTGAGGGCCCGGGGGGGGGGGGGGTGATCTGGGAGTTGTCAATCATGTTCATAACAATCATGTTCATGTCTTTTGTAATGACATAACATCGTCAAGGCAATTTTTTTCTATGACAATGTCAAGGATAATTATCACTGTCGCTGTTGATGGATGGATTGCCCTTGGTGTGAATAGATTTTTTATTTGATCTGGTTAAACAAGCTAGAAACCAAAAGGGTCGTGGGATCTATAGATACGTTTATTGTGTAAGCAGGGCCAAAGTCTTTATTTTCTGGTTTGCACGAGCATGCGCTGATATTTTCTGATTTTAACAGCAGATTCTCTATTCTCTGTTTGAGTGGTTGTTGCATTTGTTAGCATTTCAGAGTTAATGTTTTGATTAATTAGCTGACACTCTTAAAGGTCAGAACTCTTTTCAAAATGAATGTTGGTGTCAGGAAAACAGAAAGCACCCATTGCTCATTTGTATATCAAGCACGTCTAAAGCTACTGGCATGGCAGTTTGAAACAATCAAACTTAACATTTTATTATGGTCCATGCACAGAATCCCTCATGAATTCAGTACCAAACAATATTCCTTACTTACTATATCTCTGTGTAGAAATGTCATGTGACTGGCAGTTATGTTGTGGATGTTGTTGCATGAAGCATATACAATGTTCAGCAGTGGCAATGATCAATAATCCTTATAAATGCATGAGACAGGGAAAGGTCTCACTGTAACTTTACATCATTCGTTGCCCTTTACAAAACTCTATAAATAATTTGTATGTCCGTCTATTTAAGGTAAGATGGAAATCTATCATTGACAACTACTAAACTAACTAAACTAACTAAACAATGATACTGTTAACACCCGAAACAACGCAAACTAAAAAATGGTTAACAGGTTAACTATTTATGTCAGCAGTGAGCAATGAGATTGATGTATGGATGAGTTTTCTGGGTCCCAGTTTGTCAGACATCACACAACTATCATCATTTTGGGTTGGCAATTTATTCTAGCCCTTGTTTTAATGTATATCTATGTATTTTCTCAAAAAAATACTGACACCCCTGGATGTGTCCTTCTCCAGCAGACGCGTCCACCTGCATGATGTCTGAGTGGATCACCTGGTCCCCGTGCAGTGTCTCCTGTGGTCAGGGCGTGCGTTCCCGGGAGCGCTACGTCAAGCAGTTCCCCGACAACGGCTCTGCCTGCTCCATGCCCACGGAGGAGACCGACAGCTGTGTTGTCAACCCAGAATGCAGTGAGTTCCGCCATCTTTAACCCCCCCCCCCCCCTGATTATCTGCCAAAACTCTTTATTTTATTCAATGATAATCGGGTCTACAGTTTTTAGTAGGGGCCTGTGAATATAGAGTGGTGAGGGTGTTTGATTTTAACAGCTGATTACAGTGGTTTTAGTAAGGGCCAGGTATAAAGTGTGGTGATGGTGTTTGACTTTAACAGCTGATTACAGTGGCTTTATGGTGTGTTCCTGAATCCTCGAACGCCAGACTTCCGAGTCGAAAGTTGAAGATCGCCCAGCTTTCTTGCGGCATTTCTCGAAGGCACAACCCCTTTTTGTCTTCATCTTTCGAAAGTCTGAGAGTAGACCGAGACCAGTGATGACGCTCTCAACAAAATGGTTGCGCCCGTGAAGAGATTTTTTTTTTTGTATTTGTACCACGTAGGTCATTTTAATGTTGATTTTAAATGCTCTTACACACTTGATTACAATGCTACTTTATTCCGGTCACCAATTTATACATTGCAGGGTCTTGCTGTGCGGGCAATATAATGTAAAGTGTGTTTGTTTTCAGGCTGGTTTGCTAAAGAGGCTAATGTAGCTAACAATAAACATCCACTAGCTAATTTCATGCCACAATCACAAAGACGAACAGGAACGCTATGAATGCTCCGAGACCGGAAGTGACGTCAAACGTGCAACTTGGAAGGCTGGCGTCCGAGGATTCAGGATTTAGCACACCATTAGTAAGGGCCAGGTATAAAAAGTGGTGACGGTGTTTGATAATTTATTTATTTAATTAATTTATTTATGATTTAATAACTGGTTTTATTAGGAACCAAGGTATATAGAGTGCTGAGTGTGTGTGTTTTTAACAGCTGATTACAGCGCTTTAGTAGGGATCATGGTATGTAGAGTGGTTAGGTTGTTTGGCTCTGAGGCAAAAGGATCTGGGTTCAAACCCCAATGTCTGCAGTCAAACCTGTAGGCATCCTAAAACAAGATACAATACACATACTCATTCATGACGTATCTATAATTCTTAATGAATAAATGCTATATAGTCATTAACAGTACAGAACACAACTAGATAAGAAAACAAGGGGGTAAAATGAATTACTAAAATAAATGGAAACAGTTGAATGCTGAAATAGCATTTCAGTAATGCAAACAGCCACTACTTGATTACCTGGTTTGGAATCCTTATAATATAGTAACCTCCTACTCTAAATGAGCCGTACATAAATATCTAAAACCGAGCATGACTTCCAGCTAACAGTCCTTCTTACCCCCCCTAACCCCCCTCCTTCCAGGCCCCAGCAGTTGCCTGGTTACCGAGTGGGGCGAATGGGACGCCTGCAGCGCTACATGTGGCCTGGGGATGAAGAGGAGGGAGCGCATGGTGAAAATGCCCCCTGCTGATGGATCTATCTGCAGCGCGGAGGTGCTGGAGGTGGAGAAGTGCATGATGCCAGAATGCCGTGAGTGATGACATCGTCACCAGCCACTCCCACATCCCCTCCATCACTCTGATGAAACCTCGCTCACCTAACTCTAGCCAGTTAGCCGAATAGGTGGCTCTAGTGGGGAGGTTAGTTGGTCCCCCAACCGGATAAAATGATCTTCTGGTTCGAGGTCTACCTAGTGTAGAGTAAGACGCCTTGACCCCTACCTGCTCTTTCATTTCATGGTAGCACTTTACAATAAGGGTACATTAATTAACCATTCATTAGGTGACATTATACCACCAGGTGTGAGTGTGATTAGCCGCTATAAGCCGTTTTAGTTTACAGCACACCTGGTGGTATAATATCTCATCTTTAACATTAGTTAATGCAGTAATAAGCATTATTATATAGCATTAGCGTTACCTTGAAGTTTGGGATGGGATAAAGGTAAGGGGGTTAAACCTAACCCTAACCCTATTAAATAATGTATAAAATGAACACCATAACTTCATAACCTTAGTTGACATCCAATTCAACACAACTTTATTAATTCCACTTTGGGCAATTAGTTACGAGCAGGCTGTACACAGAGAACCATAGTCACATACAACACCATGAACACTATTCTCACATGATATTTTGATTCTTAATTAACTGTTTGTTAATGCTTATTATGGCGTTAAGTCATGTTAACTAAAGGATCATGAATGTACCCTTATTGTAAAGTGTTACAAATTACATTTATAAACAACAGTGAATTCCTATTATTAAAGCTTCTTCTAAATGACTAAATTTAGACCTTTTTCATATCACATTAGTCTCGTGATACCAGGATCTAGAAGGTGGTTCACCACATGGGCCGGGCTCACATTAGTCTCGTGGTACCAGGATCTAGAAGGTGATTCCCCACATGGACGAGGCTCAGCCTTCGCTTTGTGCTGACCCCTGCAAATTCTCATACTATCAGAATCTGGACTGCATAATTTCAGGCAGCCGGGGACTGGGTTCTCGCTCTCCCGTGATCTTTCCCATCTGATCTTATCGTAAGATTGATTAGGATAATGTCTATGAGGCTGGTCTTACATTATCATGCACACACACACATGCACACACGCCAAACGCACAGGCACACGTACACGTACACACACACATACATACAGACACACACACACCACACACTTTTACACACAGACACTCACACACACTCACACACACTCACACACATTCACACACACACACACACACACACACGCACATCACGCCACACGCACACTGAGTGAGGCTGATGCTGTCTGCGCAGACACCATCCCTTGCATGCTGACTCCGTGGTCGGACTGGAGTGATTGCAGCGTGACATGTGGGAAGGGCCTGCGGACACGGCAGCGCACGCTTAAGTCCCCCGTGGAGCTGGGCGAGTGCACAGAGGACCTGGAGCAGGTGGAGAAGTGCATGCTCCCCGAATGCCGTAAGTTACGCTGATGAAAACGTGCGCGTGATGTGTGTGCATGATGATCACAATGGGCTGCGCTGTTATGATCATCACGGTGATCACAATGAGCTGTAGTGTCATGATGATCACAATGAGCTGTAGTGTCATGATGATCACAATGAGCTGTCATGTCATGATGATCACAATGATCACATTCAGCTGTGGTGTCATGATGATCACAATGATCACAATGAGCTGCGGTGCATTGATGATCACAATAAAATGTGGTGTCATGATCAAAATGAGCTGCAGTGTCATGATGGTCACAATCGGCTGTGGTGCCATGATGATCACAGTGGTCACAATCAGCTGTGGTGCCATGATGATCACAGTGATAACAATCAGCTGTGGATTCATGATGATCACAGTGGTCACAATCAGCTGTGGTGCCATGATGATCACAGTGATCACAATCAGCTGCGGATTCATGATGATCACAGTGATTACAATCAGCTGTGGTATCATGAGGATCACAGTGATCACAATCAGCTGTGGTGCCATGATGATCACAGTGGTCACAATCAGCTGTGGTGCCATGATGATCACAGTGATCACAATCAGCTGTGGATTCTTGATGATCACAGTGATCACAATCAGCTGTGGTGTCTTGATGATCACAATGAGCGATGGATTCATGATGATCACAGTGAACTGCGGTGTCATTCAATTCCCATCCTGTGCATAAAATACAAATACTGTATACACGAGAGAGAAATTCAACAGAGTCTATCTAGATGCTAGAGTTTATCTAGAAACTCTGAGCTTACAACCGTCTCAGCCTGTTTTTAAGTAGGGGCAGTTTGGGAGAGATCGATCGCTGTCTATTTCTCTCTTACAACTGTTCCCCCCTGTTAGGGCGGAGAAGACGTCTCCCTTTGCCTCGCGATCTCAAACCAACAAAGTAATGAAAGCAAGGGGACCCAGCCTCTAATCCAGTGGTTCCTCGGCTGGTCTAGACTTTGGACCCGAATGTGTCAATAGTCATTAAATCATCACAAAAAAATGTATTTACCAATATTGCAATTCTTAAACATGTACTGTTAAAAAAAGGGAGCAAAGAAACAGCTTAAGCAATTGGGGCTAAACTCCCCGAAAATAGTAAGCCCTTGAAATATGTATTATCGTTAAAAAATTAGTTACATCAAGGGCTTCTTTCTAAAGATGGTTTGCCATAGGCTCTGAGACCCACTTGAAAATGACCCACCGGTGGAGAACCATAAGTGTGCTCCATCCACCTCCCCCTTCCTCCCCCACCACACAGCCACAGACTGCCTGTTGACCGACTGGACTGAGTGGTCAGACTGCAACAAGTCCTGCGGCAAGGGCCACATGATCCGCAACCGCGTGGTAAAGCTGGAGCCCCAGTTCGGCGGGGACCCCTGCCCCGAGACCGTCCAGAGGAAGAAGTGCAAGGTGAGGAAGTGCAGCCGTGGCCAGGGCAGCCCGGAAGAGAAGAAGAGACGCAAGGAGCAGCGGGAGAAGAGAAGGAGCAAGCAGGGAGGAGGCCGCGAGGAGGTCACCACAGAGCACCCAGGTGTGGAGCTTTCAGGGACTCTCCTCCACTGTCTGAAGTATCAAAAAACGTGAACTAGGATACCAAACCATTTCTAACAGTTTAACTCCCCCTCTTTGCCCCCCTTAATGTATGTTCCCAGGATGTAAAATGAGGCCGTGGTCCAGTTGGACGGACTGTACCAAGCTGTGTGGCAATGGGATCGAGGAGCGCTTGATGACGGCAAAGCGGAGGTTTAGGAGCGCCCAGCTTCCCAGTTGCAAGGACAGGAAGGAGATGAGGGCGTGCAACGTGCATCCCTGTTAGTAGCGCAGAAAGGGGGGACGAGGGGTGGAACTATGGAGGTACACAATAAAGGCCCGGGCAAGGAAAGGAGTGTGGCACAGTGTCACCCAGTGATCCAATGCACTCAATTTAAGGCTGAAATGGCACACTGTTGAATAGTATTGAGTTTGAATCCAGTGTGGAACTTGAAACTGTTGCATTTTCTAAAAATGTTTGAAAACAGTGGTTCATTGTTTGTTGCAGTTGGTTTGAATTGACAACAAAGATGAATTGAAAACCATAACAGGAAGAGGCAAAGTAAATGATCCAGTGAGACCAGGATTCAAACCATACTGATTCTATTGTTGTACATTTAAACATGCTCTATCACACACACACACACACACACACACACACACACACACACACACACACACACACACACACACACACACACACACACACACACACAATTCCTTTTCAAAATTACTGTAAACTTGTTGTGGTAAAATAAACATTGAATAATGCTGATTATGAAATATAAGTTAATTAAATAAGATAGTACTGTTATACCCTGTGGTAATCTTCTGTCCGTCGTGTATGTTCCAAAACAGAAAGCACAGCCATTCCAGTATTTTATAAGCCTTCAAAGTAACTTCCTTTCCAGGAGACTAAAGGGCCCTCATGACTTTTTACCTAGTTATTTGACGTACATGTAGACGCATCACGTTGGAAAAATTATGGTTTCAAAGCATTCTAAAAGGAGTTTGTTATTTTTTGTGTGAATTTTTTGATAAGAATGACGGATTCTTACCAAAGTCATGTGTAGATGTTTTCTAGATGTTTCCCCCTTCCTTATCTTTACTCTTTCCCTCTTAACATATTAATATTTTTGAATATTATCACCTTTACAATAAAAGTAAATGTGACATCTTGTCAATTGGATGTGTCCTGTTTTGTGAGACATTCATGTGTTGCATATTTTCTGCCACTAGATGGAGTTAGTGAATATAAAAGCGAAACGTAATATATCGCAAAGGTTGTTTAGGTGTGTATACAATATGTAGAACTCTCTCTGTTGTTTTGCATCAGACTCAGTTCTGACCAGGCCCATTTTCTTGGGCATCAGTAAAAATAATACTAACTTAGTCAAGTCAAGTCAGGTATTGCAGAAATACTATATATCTTGCAATATGTTATTACTGAGGTATTCACAATAATCTCTGCAGAATTACCACAGGGGGGCACTAAAGGCATGTTCATATTATGTAGGCTACTCAACTGGGTTTTCTTTTTCAAGCACTACCGAATTACGTCATTTATTGTCCTATAAAAAATGTGCAACAGATCTTTTTTTAACAACTTTGCACAATCATTATTTGGGATTTAATTTACATTTGTGCGTTAATTTAGATTAATTTACAGCGGTAACTCAAAGCTAATTTGGATAGGGATAAGGCAATGGGGATTGGATTGTCTTATCACAGTAGTATACATCGGAATGTATCCTGCTGTTTTACCAAGCAGGTAGTTTGGGGCATAGGGGTGAAGCACACCCCCCATTACCACGCCATTGTTTCCATGCCAACCACCAGAGGAAGGCCTACACACTTCACAGACACTGGCGACTGCTTTTATCAATGTAGCAATCAAACTCGCACAGTGGCACGTGAAATAACCCGTAGCAGGAGTGAGCCGACGATGATGTTTCTCCCGGGTTAGCTGTCAGAATGTCATTGCATTACTGTGGTCTAATGAATTAGCAAGATATACATGAAAGAGTACTGTCTTAAAAAAAGGAGAAACAAATTAATCACAAAGCTTAAAATTCCTCATACATCTGTAATTGCATTTTTATCTCGACAATATCGATTGAAAGGTCACTTTGTTATCTACGGTGATGGTTTTGTTTGTTTATTAATCTAAAGCAATGGCTGAACAATGCCTAACTACAAATGAAGCTTTAACAAACAAACACAATTAATTGGGTGACTCATATCAGGCGCAACTAATGGGGAAATGAAACCAGGCTCATGCTGCACAACACAAGAGAGGGGTAGCTGTTGGGATTGCTGTGTCAAAAGTCCTGAATGAGTTTGTGCTCTCCACAGGATTAGTTCACCAGGTACTGCTGTCCCTTTTCCCGATCTGGGTATAGCTGCTGGGACTGTGGGGATTGAATGTTCTCCACAGGCTGGAACGTGATGAATTGAGAAAACAACCCCTTGATGGTCTGACTCGAGAGTGGGGGCATTAAAGTCTGATATGAAGGCCCTGCATACATCTCGGAAAGGCAATGGAACCCCACTGAATTCATTTTCTTGAAGTTGGTTGGACCAATGGAACACGGAGTGTACATTTGCAGAAAGGTGTTGAACGGTTGGCAGTCAGCTTGCAGGAATAGAGTGAATATCGGCACGGAAAGCCCTGTGAATTGGCAGGCGTGGATGAGTTGGGAAGGAATTGCATTCTGCTGGCCATATATCCTGGAGGGGGGAGAGAGAGTGAGAGAGAGACGGACGGTAATGGAACCACATGTGGTGTCTGCCTAGCTTGACAATAATGATGAAGAGCCCCTGTAGATGGAGCTTGTACATTGTTACTGTTGTTTTTCTTGGTGCTATGAGAGGAGTGATTGGCAGCCGGTTGAAGACGAAGATGATGACCAGCATTACAATGCAAGAGGGCCTGTACTTGGCGATCCATTACCCAGCAGGCACAGGTTTGGCACTAATGCAAAGGTTGTACCCTCGGGAAGCACTGATCGAGGGGGTGATGGGTAAGAGGAACCCATTTTGGTACACAGGGTTCAGCATACTGAATGTTGGGGGTTTCCCGTGGGTTTGGACAGCTCAGAGTGATGACACAATCAGGACCACCATTCACCGACGTCCATTTGTTCCAGCCGGCACGGTTGGATATGCAAATATCCAACTATGTCGATCAATTGAGCCTTGGAGATGGCCCCAAAGGCAGAAGTCATTAGGGAAGTGTTAGTTCTCCACTCAGGTGATCTAGAGTCAATGCATTGTCAGAGTCGCACTGTATTTCCCTACAGACCAATACAACATATGATCCAGCCGGTAAGGCCAGGCCAGCCTTGATGTTCTCCCCCATGGCCTTGGGTCTCAAAGCCAGAGAGGGAATTCAAGTGTTGTCAAGCTTCAGGCCACTGTCCAGCTGCTACCCAGTCTTTCTTATCATTGAACTTCAGACTGTGAGTGTAACCCTGATGCAGACAGGTGTTGGACTCAAGAGCACGACTCATTATGACTAGAATTATGATTAGAATCAGAAAGAGTTGTTTTTACTGGAGGCAATGGTTCGGATCACGGGTAGGCAGTAATAATCAGGGTAAAGGTATGGAAAGGTAAGGCGGAAGAAGAGTGGAGGGGTCGAGTTGAGGTTGAGAGGATATTTGATAGATCACTGGGATATAATGCTGGGGCGCTAGGCATGTAGGAACTAAGACAAACTGGCACAGGAGGAGGGAAGCACACAGACTAAATACAGTAGCAGGGAAGAGGTAATGAGGGACAGGTGAAAACAATCAACGCAACAGAGAACGATCACTGGCGGGAAACCCAGGGGCATGGACTGACGAATATGGAATGAGAGCGAGAGCGAGTGATGAAGAGCAACAGAAAGTAATGACAGAATGAAGGAACCAAATAAAACTTAACATAAGGAGCAGGGCGAGACGTGATAGTTGAGATCATAGTCTCAAGAAAAGGGATTTAGGGTGACAAAATGGCTTATCCCGACAGGTAAGCAATTTCTTCCTTTTATGTTACACTTTTACCCGTATGGACGTATGAATTTATATACATATAACAATGTAGGCTCCTCCTCTGAGCTCAGCAGCTCTCCATGGATCCCTGCAGGCTGGGAAACACATGAAGATAAGCCATGTGGAGATGAAGAAGAGATCACAGAAATACAAAATGGCTTATTAACCAGATGGTGAAACTTGTCCTCCTAATTCATGCCACATGGAAGGCATTTAGACGTTTGGCGTATAGGGCAAAGTCCAACCTCAAGAGAGAGACAGAGCAATATGTAAAACAATGAAAAATGAACCAGGCTGTGAGAGCATTCAACAGCTGGTAGATCTCTAGATAATTAATAGCTAGAGATCTACCAGAAATGATGAACCCATTCTGCCTCGTGTGGTTTGTTGATGTTTCCTTTGATGTTGTGTGTTTTGAATGCTTAATGCTGAAGGCAAATGTTAAAAGGACACAAACACAGAGACTCAGTAAAGGACTCAGGAGGTAGATCACAATTTCAATATGTTACAATTAAAGAGAACAAGGAGTACATAGACACAGAGGAAGCCAGAAGTCATTTGTAGGGCTTACATAGACACATCATGTATTTGAATAGAACATAGAGCATAGAGGATAGACAGAACATGGAAATAACATTTAAAAACTTTATAGAAAAAAATACAAAGAAACAAGCAATGACAAGCATGTAGGAGAAATGACTAAACAATGACGTTTGATAGTATATCTCAATAGTAAATGTTTAAGTAGACAGGACACCTGTGATCTGCATTTAATCATCATGAAGTCAATGAATGAATGCTCATACATTTTACTAATCTTAATAAAAAATCACTTTACCTTTGACCATCTGCTATTTTACATCTGTTCCTAACTAATTGTTTAGCAATGACAGTATAATAATTGTGCATTTGTGCACAACAAATTAGATGCAACTGCATGGCTATGCAACGCTTAGCCAATATCATAATAGAGCAGGTTAAAGCCCTGATATTGATGCTTGTAATGCATGAGAGACCCCACAAATAACCCAGAAGCAGACAAATCAATACGATGGCTGTGCCTGCAAAGACTCTTTAACACAAATTACTTTATTATTACTTGAGAGCTGATCTAGGTGCAGTATATAGAATACTCAGACAGAATGTAATTTTATAATTAATCACAATGTATTTATTTTTCTGTACATTTTTTCATTATTTTTCTCAATGCAATATGCCATGGTTTCTTTCTTATTTTCTTCTTTCTTGTAACCTTTTTTTGAAACAGTGCTACTTACTTTCGGAACGTGCTCCATGTGACTCAATGGGGTTCCCAAAGCTAATCGTCAGTATTTACCATGAGACGTTTGACATCCCCTCCGTTTTACTCACAGAGGAACCTCACCGTGTATGAGCAAAAGGCTTTTAGACCCAATCATCTGGTTACACCAACAGCAAAAGCCCCATTCAACATGATGCTAAGAGCAACATCACCAGCTACAAAGCCTTCTCCCCACGAGGCCTCTTCAAAGTGTATGATAGTCAGGTATGCTTTCATATTAAATTACCTCTTCTAGTTGACCTGATCTTTTTCCTCTAATCATCCATTCATTTGTTTGGTTCCTCTATTGATGTTACCTATAGGTGCTATAAGAGAATAGGAATAGCCCCCTATTCCAATGAAGGCACAATGGGAAACTAAGGTAAATCCATCGTTGTTGGGGAAACCCATTTCCCAGGAATTCACTAGGCAGTAATGTGAAATTGACTGGCATTCCAGCGTTGAACCAGATGCTTGCTGTGATGATTCGGTTGCTGCTACCTTATTTGTTTTGTTTCATTGAATTCAGAGAAAGGAGAAGTGGACATGATTAAAGGAACGTGTGTTTATGGTAGATTATGCTGTTTTTCCATACAATTTAAACTTTTGTCTCTCACACTATGAGTGTTGAACAACGTTCCATCTTCTCTTTATTGCATGTTTGTAAAAATAGCCAAACTTTCTGTTATTGGTTATAGTTACCCCAGTCTGCTTCTGACAAGCAGACAGGGTTCACTTTGGCTAGGAACATTATGATTTTTATTCATTCCTACTTGTTCTACTAGCTGTCAATGGAGACAGAGAGAGAGCACTAGAGAGAGAGCACTAGAGAGAGGGTGTGAGAGACAGAGTGTGAGAGAGAGTGAGAGGGGTGGGGGAGGGAGAGAGAAAGAGAGGGGGAGAGAGAATAGGAGAGCTAGAGAGAGAGAGAGAGAGAGAGAGCGCTTAACTGAAAGAGAGAGCTTGAGGTGTTGGGATTCAGTTTTAGATCCCCATTGTTACCATGACAACGTGGCTTTCCCAATAACAAGGGCTGCTAGGCCATACCTCACCCATTTCAAAAGGTGGTTGAACGGTTTTCCTGCTAGTTTAGTCCTGGAGATGGAGTCAGCCGTTGCCATCGCTTTGTTACCAGACCGAGGAAACTCCTCACTGGAGCAAAATGCCATCCTCTCCGCAACTGCTTGCGTTCAGTCACATCATAATCCATTGGTTTTCACCAAAGACGTGGTGAACTGATACATTTACATCACAGAAGGAGATCATTTCCCATTTGTGTGGGATTTTCCATTTACGGGAAAAAATATGTTTGTCTTTAGAACAGGGTTGTAGATTGTAGTCTGTCCATGTTTACACATTCAACCTTATTCAATGTGTGTACACACACAAACACTTGTACATAACCACACACACACACACACACACACACACACACAAGCATACACGCACACACACACACACACACCAACGCACACAAACATACACACACGCACATAAACACACACACGCACGCACACACACATGCACGCCCGCACACACACACACACACACACACACACACGCACACACACACACACACACACACACACGCACACACACACACACACACACACACACACACACACACACACACACACGCATACACAATGGTACTGTAGATATGGCGTCGTGCTGAATCAGATGCCACCACCACGCATCCATCTGGCCTCTCTCAATGTTCCAGACCCGTCTTCCAGATAATGCAACACAACTTGTGGTGCAGTGTAATGGTTCTGTGAAAATGATCTGAAGAGAACAGTATTTTGTGAACGATTTTAGGAAAACGTTAAGATGCTATGTTTAGCATCTGTCAGACTGTCCGTCACAAGGAGAATTCAACAAATGTAGAACTAAAAACATGTCAACCACAGTCAGTACATTGTATTCAGTTTGACATTCGACCTGTAATGTTTAACCATCAACTGAGAGGTTCATGTTATCGTCCTTTTTCTCCATTATCGTGCTCGACCAGACGTTAAAAAGCATGGGACCCTCATCAGGTAATGTAATGACGCTATTACCGTAACACAGCGCAGAGTCATCAGGCCTATGATGGAGTTCCGTGTAGGTGGCTCAGCGGCCACACTCGTCATTAACAATGTAAGCTACCGTGCAATGTGTGATGAAAGCTGATTTAATTCCATTCAGACAGGGTTAACAGATCGCAATGTAGCTCATTTGCGGCTGCTTGATACTTAACCGCCTCTTCTTCTTAATACACTGCTGTTTGGCTTCATCACTGGTTGAATGAATGATTAAAAATGAGACTGTCAGTTCTTTTTACGAATGTGCAATATTTTTATCTACATATATACATATTTTAAACTTTTTATCTTTTTAAATTCATATTACTGTTACTGTCCTGTACTTCTGCTGTGACACCAACATATTCCTTGTCTGGGATTAATAAAGAACGCAAACACAAGCACTTTATGAGTCATACTGTCGCCTACTATTGTGATCTTAGAACATACAAGCTGTCTTTTCTCTCTTTCTGGTGTCTTACCCCTCCCTCAGTTAGCATAATATTTGGAACAATGTGATTAAACAACATAAGGAATTATGTATCTCTTGCTTGAGTGCATATCTGCCACCAAGAGACCTACATAGTAGAATCAGAATCAGAATCAGAATTACTTTCATTACATTCTTATTGTAATAAAAACTGCGGGCACCCAGGCACCTTGTCTGTAAAAGTTCAATAGAGTGTCCCCTCTTTGCTGAGACAAGCTAGCGAACACAACTTAAATCTGGAGCTAGCTGCAGGGTTTACTAACAAAATAAAGAAAAACATGTCGGAAAAGAGAAAGAAAACTTATAATTTTACAATGATTCAGAGGAAGAGTTATTTTTTGTAAGTTTGTATGTCTTATTTTCGGGGCGACTGTTGTGACGGCCAAGCGGCACTATGTAGAGCGACACTTCATTACCTGTCACAACCCTGTACTGACAGAAAAGGGCCATAAGTAAAGTAGCCCTCTGTGCGACTCAGTGACCTTGAAGTAGCTCTCGGGTTCAAAAAGCTTGGTGATGCTATAAAATGTATTTTAAACCTTCTGGTTTTGTTCTAAAACAAAGTAGGCAAATGCAATTGTAGTGTAGATAAATCATTTTTTTGCGTTCTCTGGTGTCTAAACCTTATATGTGACCCAGTCACATCAAAATTCATTGGATAAAAACTGTTTACACATTTCATTAAATGTGGATAAGGTACTCAGTACTAATCCAACAAATATCTTGAGGCAATGCATTTGTAAAATAATACTTGTTTTACAGATTTCATCCAATTTAGATTGACAGTAGCCTTCAAAACTACACTTTACAGAGCATTGCATGGATAGTTGGACATATTTGACTTTGAAAAACCCAATTGCATTGTTGGAAAGTTCTTGTCTCGGAGAAGTGCATATAAGTTTGAAAAATGTCAGGCTGCCCTGAACTAAGATAGTGACCTAGGAATCCTGATAGGATGCCATGTTTGAAGCATCATAACTTGGCAATAAATTGAGCAACCAAAAAAGGAGGTAAACCGTTTTTGACAGCTGGGGATACTTTGAGATGTGATGGCAACGCCTAAGCAGGCAATCTCAGGCAAATAACACTAGAACAGACATTTTTTCATTTTTTACATTTTTCTATTTCATGCATTTAATTTAGACTTTGACAACAAAATTTGACTACATGATCCACGAGCCATAACACACCCTTTGCAGCATTGGGGACAACAAGATGGCACCAATTCGTTCTAAGTTGTAGTTGTTCTCAGTACTAAGGGTTAGGAATCCCTTTTATACATTCTTTTTTTGAAGTATATGTGTAAAAGGACCATGATTTTTTTTCATCAGAGATTAAGGAATACAGGCCTCTCCGACAACAATACTGCCAGTTTCATTCTTATTTCAACTTTGAACGTTTGTTTTAGTTTTACCCTGAGTGCTAAGTTTCACCATTCTTAGAGTAGCCCGGGTTGCCAGATATACAACATATTGAAACACAAACACAGCAATCTGCAACCATGGAATCAAGCAAACAAACCGGATCAACTGAGATTGTAATTGATTTACCCGACCAGAGCCATACTAAAACAGAGTCAGGTTAAATCTCTGAGTTTCATTTGAAAGACGGAAGAAGAATTTCAAGACAGATGCCAAAAGAGTGGGTTCATCATTCTCACAGACTCACAATATAATGTTGCACTTAGCTTGTCATGCAAGATTTCTGTTTGGCGGATCGTGAAATCATTTTGGTAATTTTCCAAGTACAAATAATTATCTTGCCCAAGGTCAGAATTAAGGGTGTGCTTGATTTCGTACCGGAACTGGCCGGTGCCGGCACATTCTGTTATTATGACTTCATAAGGGTGTGCTAAAACAAATCAGCCGTGCTTATTATTTAATATAGTGTCCATAAAGCTAAACTGATTCATACAATGGGTTTAATTTTCTTGATCACGTTGAAATTGTGTATTTTAACACCAACAGCTCGGGATTCCTGTAACTACCTAATAGTATGTCACTCTTCATTTTGGGTTCTCTGTGTGTATGTAAATGTGTGTTGGTTGCCTTGAAACTTAACGTATGTGTCATTCTAGAAGAACCTGGGAACAATGTCCTGGAACGCACAAACGCCTAGTGAGTTTAACTGCATTTTCAACAGTAATAGGAACAAATTGCGTGCGAAAATGGACTTCATCAACATGGAACGTATAGAGGAAGACGTTCTATATGAAGTGTCACCTGCAGAGGCATGACACAGATACCAGCGAATATAACAAGAGATTAATCCAATCTGGCAATTATGTTCGAAAATGAAAAAAGCCCAGGCGTGTTCTGTAATAGCAAAATGCCCCGTGGGTGAAACAACTCTAACCGCTCTTCGTCCTCGCATCTACCTCCCCAACCAAAGCCCTTGCTGTGTTTGCGATGTTGTGCTGTCCTGCTGGAGGGCCTGTGTGTTGTTACGAAACGACTCTTTTTGAAGTTGTGTGGAGAACAGAAAGCCCTGTCGACGGGTCCCAGCCCTTTGCCTCAGAATGAGAACAGACAGCCATAACTGGTGATCGGAGGTGCTGGCCCCACTGTTACCAAGGCAACAGGCCGTGGAATCATCAAGGAGTGAGTGTGTGTGAGTGTGTGAGTGTGTGAGTGTGTGTGTGTGTGTGTGTGTGTGTGTGTGTGTGTGTGTGTGTGTGTGGCGCGGGTGGGGGGAGGGGACGGCATCACGTGAGGCTGTAGTGTGAATCTTGCTGTGTTTTTATTTTTTTGACTTAGTAATGTGGTGCTCCCTCCTAGCTTCGTTGGCTGTCCTCCTAAAATATATATCCTTTAAATGACTTCCAGGGTTTTACAGATGACTATTAAGACTGTGGACTCAGTATCTCAATTCCTTAGATGGACGGTTGAATTAGAAAAGATAAGCCCAAAAAAAAATCTATAGGAATTGGATTCTCTGTTAAATGTGCCATTGAAGACACATTGTGTTTCGTTTTTTTGTGTCAGCAAATCCTCACTGTAACCATCCCTGCAATGAACATTATAATAATCTCCTATTAAATCGCATAGAAAGGAAATAGTAATAACATACATTTATCATTGGTGTGTCCTGCAAGACATCTGCAGGACATACACAATAAAATCCATGCTAGGATAAACCTTTGCTGTTTACATGTAAACATACATAGTGAATATATATATATATATATATATATATATATTCAAATGTAGAATATCTTCTCTAATTGCATCGTTAATCCAACCACTGGCTTGCCTAGTCCTGGGCTTGAAGTGGGATGTGTTTACAGTAGCATTTTGCACCCTAGGGACGCGTTTCTCGTGTACATTCCCATACACAATCTTATTTAATGCTGTATAACTAACATGAAAGAAGCGTTGCAAAGATGAGCCACATCAAATGGTTTATTTATTTAATGTGTCAGTAGTTTTTATTGCACCACACACACACTTACGCAAGCACCGATGCTTGCATACACACACAAAAACACACACACACACACACACACACACACACACACACACATACACACACACACGCACATGGACAACACACAGAGAGCATTTAGAAACAAACAGTGGTGCGCACACACAACGACACACCCGATATATTCTCATGGGCCCACTTCCAAAGCTATCTCAGGCTGGAGCAATGAACCCACAACTGGTTTGGGAATTGGTCAAGGAAGACGAAAGGCTAGTTAATGTACCACTCACAGTGGTAACCACACTTAGCCACTCAATATCCCCATGCTGTTAAAACCCCCCTGCACAGGTAAATACCATCGCATATCATAGTCTCTACCACAACTTGACACAGTCTATTATTGTTATTATCATCATGCCTATTACCGTGTGTGTGTGTGTGTGTGTTTCTGTGTGTTTGTGTATGTGACGATTGAATCGATTGTAAAGCACATTCGGGTTTTCATCATTATCAGGGGTTGGACCAGCCCAGGTAATACACATTATAAAGTATTACTTGTAGTTTTGTAGTTGTACAGAGAGAGAGATTGAGCGAGAGTGAGAGAGCTCTTGAGGCCACTCCCAGTTGTTTAGTACTCTGATGCCATTAAGCAGAGCCAAGTCTAATCTGGCTCAATTCTCCCCGTTGCTTTTCTTTTATTTGCTGTGTAATTAGTTTGGGGTGGTGCCACCGCTGAACAATACGCAATGACAAGGAACGACATGCGTTAAAAGTTATGAAACCAGGAAGACGGAACCAAATGTTCCCTGCTGAGCAAGAAAACTCAGCAGGTCTACCCTTCAACAGATCACCGGATCAAGTTTAATGTAACCTATGAGTCAGGTCGAGATGACGACTCTTGCTGTGCCCTCTTGTGATTATGACCTCAGTTGAAATTTAAAACCATGCATGAGACGATTCCTCCACATCCCTCTGAAATGGGATACACATTGTTGACCGGGGAGAGGGGAGAGCACTTCAAATAGCAAAGGAGATGAGAAGGAGCACAAAGATGACTTGTTGCAGACGTTCATGCCTGGTGGTACCTGCTGGGTGAGAAATCTCTGCAGGTCTTCACCAGAACACAGGATCAAGTCGTAATAAAGCCTGTGAGACAGCTCTACAGGAAGACAAAAATACACACAAACATGCAGCTCATTAGAGAGCCAGCTACCTGTGTACTCTGTGTGCTATAAAAGACTTGCAACCTTTCATGTGCTGAACCACTGTTTTGTATGAAGAACGAATGAGCTGGTGAGTTTAGACCCTTAAAAACGATTCAAGCCCTATTCCTAGACATGCACACAGCACATAGACGCATACACATGCACGGAGACGTGCCCACACACACCTACACGGACACTTACACTGTACATATTCATACAAACACGTACACAAACCCAGACAACACCACATGCACAAACTCTGACACACACGTATCCACAAATACAACCATATGTATACTCACTGACACTTACACAAATCTACAGACACACAACGCCCCCCCCAACACACACACACACACACACACAAACACACACACACACACTCACATAACACACACACACACACAACATACACACACACACACACACACACACACACATATTGTCTCCTCCCAGTTGCGTCCTTCCTTCTTCCCTCTGCTCATCGCTGTTTCACCACACTGGCAGCTCCCCACTGGGCTCAGCAAGGTGTGTGCAGGTGTTGACCCCACTATGGGAGGCTTCTCCACCGGGGGACAATACAGACTTGGAGTGCCGCAGCTCTCATTCCCCACACAGGGGGGATCCTGTCAATCTACAAGTTACCTCCGCGCTTCCATTCTCCAGCTGCTTCTGCTGCTCTTTCAGCAGGACTGTCCATTTGAACGGTGTCACATGCTAATGCAATATGTATTTTTGCATCTGCTTCGGATGTGGTGAATGGTTGAATATATGAATGTTAACATTAATGTTGGCAGCAATTGGTTCATTACGCATTTGTGACGCCCCATGATGTTTTTTGTATGTTTTTTTTATATATTTATATGGCTGATACATCTCAGTAATGCTGTCAGGATTTCGTGCGCAAGCTGATTCGAAGGAGATTTCACATAGCCGCTGTTATATATTCCGGTTCCTTACAGGCTTACTGTAACGATGGCACAAGCCACAGGACACATGCGGATATGGTTCAGCAGCGAAGGAGCCGGCAAAGGGCTTCTTTTCCCAAGAGACATTTTTTCCATTCAATTTTTTTTTGTGCTGCATTTCAAGGGTGTAACAATACAGTGTATCGGCCCGCTGTGCATTCATCTGTATATAAATCATCTGTAGATCATGGATGTGCATTGCCCCTGTTCTCTTCCCAGTGTTACACCACGTTTAACAGGCAGATGTGGAAGCATGAAGCAGACACACCCCATGGAAGCGGGCATGCTCGTTTCTCCTTTAGTTAATTACTAGAAGCAGATCTCCCTCTCCCATGCTGTTCTCATCCCTCTAACACACACATGCACTGAAGCATGCACACAATCACGCACACACACACACACACACACAACCACACACACAAACACACACAGGCATATCTCTTTCTCACGCTCCCCCTCTTTCGATTTCTCTCTTGTAGACACATACACACCCTTACATGCAATCAAACACTCACACACACACGCACACACACACACACACGCACACGCACACGCACACACAAGCACACGCACACGCACTCACACTCACACACACACACACACACACACAGACACACACATATGCAAACACACACACACACACATCTCTATGACTCTCACACACACACATATTTATTGATTTCTCTCTCTCACACACAAACAGGCACACAAATGTCTCTGGATCTTTCCCATACCCATTTCTTTGGATCTCACTTTCTTTCCCTCTCTCTCTTTCTCACACACACATAAACACACACTCTAACACAAACGCACACACACAGACACACATCTCCGGATCACCCACACACACACACACACACACACACACACACACACACACACACACACACACACACACACGCACACACACACACAAACACACAAGAACACACGCACACATTGAGTGAAAATCTATCCGTGTGCAGCACTGGGAATAGGAGGGTGTGCCTCAGTGGGTAATATTAGCCCCATTCACACATTGCTCAGTTCTCAGGTTTGCGGAGAGACCATCTGTGAATCCTCACATTTGTTTAGTATTTAGCTTCTAGGGGGCGATTTTTTAATTAGTACACTTGGTGATTTTTCTCCTCCATGTGCAGCCCTCCTCCTTTTCACCCTGTGAACGCCATTCTACTTCTTCTTTTCAGATAATTACTGTTTCCTATCGCTTGCAAATGGAATCGTTATTCATTCCAGGCTTTGGAATCGGGCCACACATGTCAAGTAAAACACCAGCACGTAGCTCAGGGTAGGAGGAGAACTGATTTGGTGTGTGGAAGGAGATGATAGATAGACACGAAGACAAATATATAAAATGTGGAAATAAGCTATCCTCTAGCTTCTTCACTGTCACTGGTGTCCTAAACGTGTGCTGCAAGGGAAAATGAGCTGAGAAGCTGTAACAGTAGGATCCTACATTTAGAAAGCTCTCTGTCCTTTACTGTGTTTTCTACAAAGTAACTAGGGAGGACTTTTAGTGTGATGACAGCAGAAATTTCCCCTTTCGTTGCACAGCTGGCATCATGAGTCTAAAGTCTTTATCATTTTAATATATTCCATCTGCCTAGCAAGTCCTAAATCACTCTCAGTGTAGCAAGTAATAAAGGCATAATGGAATACTTATTATAATAGCCTGAGTCTTAAATCATAATTCATCTGACCAATAATGCTATGTATTTCTTTTTTATATATGTATAAATAATTTGCACACAGAATTGGCACTAATGCACATGCACAATCAGTTGTTGTGCATTGAATATTGCCAAGTGTGAAAGGACATTCATAATGACAAAGGTAGGGTGACTGTCATAATAAAAACAACTAAAAGGCCCACAGGTGAGTGTTCTATCACTGACAACCTTGTATATTATGCAGCAGCCAGTGGTTCTGTCCTCGTCTCATATATAGAAGTATGAGTGTAGTATTATAGCTTAGAGGAGAACGATAAAACAAATACCTCTGAAGCCTCATAAGTCAGCACAATTCCCAAAATTGACTCTAAGGCAAAATCTGTTATTCAAAAGGACACCCAGGAACCTGCCAACACAAAATCCACCCCCAGACAAAATAATAAATCATGAATAGATTCATTGTTACATTAATCTATTCCAATAAAACACGCACACCTTGTAAATGTGTTAAAGAAAAACACAGCGCAAGACCAGAGCTAGCTGTGACTTGCATCATTCAGCACCATGGACAGTGTATGAGTCAGTGAGTGTGGTTTCAGACCTCCCTTTGGTGGACAGCCACTGCGACTGCACCGCGGAGTGGGCTCTGATTAACCCGGAACACCCGGCCGTCCCCACCACCGTCCAACCCCGGCAGCTGCGCCTACTATCCATCGCGGAGCAACGGAGTAATAACAGCCACTTTATCTACAAACCATCCTTTGGGACAGGTAATGAGGTGCTTAACAATGATAAAAAAAAAAAGGCTGATAAAACAAGCTCGGAGGCTTAATAGTGAATTTATTAAAATTGGATAGAGGTACGGGGGGCTGAAAACATAATTCACACATGAAATGAATAAAGGCAAATAGATGCCGAGGAGTACAAGAAAAGCCTCAGCCTCCTGCAGAACCGTTGATTCCGTTGGTTCCAGATCAGCCTCTGCAGGAGGCTGATCTGGAACAACTGACAGAGGTGACTGGCAGGGCAGTGCCTCTGTTCAGAACGGCAGCGTTTTGAACTAAACGCTTGGTCCGAAAGCTCCTAACAAGACCTCGACCTAGATCTAACGGGGACCGCCTATCAACGCTCAAACCAGTGCACAAGTGTGCTAATGAACAAGTGTGCACCATTTGTGAGTTAGCGCACTGCAACAATAAGTTACCAAAAATGTTTTATTCATATTGATTTGACTTCTCTGGTCCCTTCACTGTGGTACACGTGTTGTTCAGCCAGGGATAAAACATCCCTTTGTTATGTTATGGGTACATGCCAGTAGCAGAACAAGTTGTAGAGAATAGAAAGAGGAAATTGAGGGGAATGTAAGCTTGCAAAATCATCAGAACAGCTAAGCGAAATGGAGGAAAATAAATGAGAGGAAGGAAGAAGCCCTGCTGCTTAATTGTTTCCATGGATACAAAATGAATGTGATGTTATGCAAATATTTTCATAGCGAAGCACAAACAGGAAAACATAAATTGGTCTGCCGTAAATGTGTCTGCCGTCACATTCGTCCCAGAATGAGTCCAGGGACGACACAAGCATAATCAACAGGCCCGGGGAGGTATGAGTGTGCATATTGTGTGTAGTTTATGCTCGACTGATTTGTGTTGCTATTTAGCCTCTCAGTGAAATCCCAATTGGTTTTCTGATTGACAAGGGAAAAGTTCACACACACACACACACACACACAAACACACACACACACACACGCACACGCGCGCACACATGCACACACACGCGCGCACACATGCACACACACACACACACACACACAAACACACACACACACGCACACACACGTATAATGAATGCAACAAGTAATGCAGACGTAAATCACTGAGTCACCGAATACCTCTTGTTCTTCCTAATATTGATATTTAGTCCCTTGAGAAATATAAAATGGATCATGCACAACAATAAACATTATACTTAATTTTTAATAATCATGCTAATCAAATAGCAATGATTGCAAAAACATATCAAAGATAATTGTATACAATAGGCTTACATTATGATCAAATAAAAGGAACACTATCTTACAGTTCCGATATACCCACGTTCTCTCTCTCTCTCTCTCTCTCTCTCTCTCTCTCTCTCTCTCTCTCTCTCTCTCTCTCTCTCTCTCGTTCTCTCTCGTTCTCTCTCTCTCTCTGTCCTGCTGTCTCTCTAAATGAGGATGACCAGGATTACCCACTGGGAGCGCTGAAGGATCCGAAAGGACAGCGCTCTCACCAGCGATAAGCATCAGCAATTATCCGCACCATTCAACCAATATTCAACCCTCCTGACAGTGATGGATACCTTTGTCGACATGCATGGTCCGACATGCTTATCGCTCTTATTACAAAAGCATGCTACTCAATAAACTCTCAATCTTGAAGTAGGCCTATAAGATGAACTCTGATTTCACATAAAGTGGCGTTATTATTATTATTGTAGGCCTATTTATTATAGATAGGCTACGTCGTGAACGCGTGGCTCGTGTTACACGCGTCTGATAAAAAAACAAAAATGACTGAGCTACTACAGGGGCTGCTATTGGCGCACTAGTGCGCCGGTCCGTGTGCGGTAGTTAAGGAGCGCGTCGCTCCAACACCTGCACAGCACTCGGCGCAGCAGCATTCAGTGGCGACGCGTGGATTCAACCGGTGGCACATCTGTGACTCTGAGGGAGAACCGATGAGTTTCATTTGAAATTTGACTTTGTTGTTGAAAGTAATCCATTTCAATGTATCGGAACTGTTGCTTCGCCTCAGGATTTCACGACCGATATTCCTTTTTGTTGCTGACACCTCACCACAATGCCTCCTCGTATCCCCGGCTGGCTGTAAGGTTACGTGCTTGTGAATGAGCGCTTGACTCTCTATCGGTGTTCGGGCAGCAGCAGCAGCAGCAGCGTGGTGGCGGACGGAGCGGTGTGTGGCACTGGTGCGGTGTGGTGTGGTGGTGCCTCCGAGCCCCTGCATTTCTAAGCATGCTGGTGGGAAATGCCTGGAGACATAGATTATGAGATTTGTCAAACGGCACTAGAACTTCTGTCCGATCTTTGCTCAAGAGGGGAAGTGCAGAACGACCACTGCCTGGATTTCATTTACTATTTCCGAGACCTCGCCAGGCCGCGCCACACGGATTCAGGTGAGGGGGAACCGGTCCGCTGCATGGCCACTTCTCAACCTGCATGACACTTAGGAGATAGTCTGCCTATAGGGGTACTCCTATCAACCCAAAACGCCGAACAGATAACTTGTTGCACTGTGTAAGGTTTTGTTTTTATAGTCGTGTTTCGATCCTGTTTTTGCATTTGGCTTTGAATTGTGTCCCATATAGGTCCGTTCATTATTATTTATATTTTTTAACAATGGTTTACTACCCGTGCGATTTGTAAATTGGTCCACTAAGCTACTTCATGTAGAATAGCTTTACACGCCAATTTGTTTTTGTTGGAGTCGAGATTTGTAATGTTGTAGACACCACTACACATTTTAATATTTAATTAATTTCTGAATGCATTACCTTTAATGAAGCCATGTGATTTGTGTAGGCGGCGGCTTGGGGGGGATGGGTGTCGGGGGGCTGGGGTTTTTCATTCTTACATGTCACTGCTTCTTGCACATTCCTTTATTTGTGCATCACTTGACGTACTCATTGCCTTGATTGCTACCTTCACACTGACAGCACGGTCCCTGCAGGATGCGTGTCCGAATAAGATCCAAATGTGGCCAATATGATGCTTGCTTCTCTGCAAACCAATGCAATGAGCACCTGATGGTGGAAAACCAGTTCAAGCGGCGTCATTTGTTAATCCCCCCCCCCCCCCCCCCCCCCCCCCCCCCCCCCCCCCCCCCCCGCTGGCAAAGGGGCGACCCCAGAATAAATCGTTTCTACGTGGGGTTCCTTTCCTCGTGCACTTTTAATGCAAATAATGTGTCATAGCTGGCGAGGGTTATCTAACTCATTTGGAGAATGAGGGAGCGCGCCACGAGTTGCTATTCGTAGCTGTGGTGAAATATGTCATCCGGCTGTGTGGCAGCAGGCAGCCTTCATTCAATGCCCAGGAACTGGAAGAGAGCGCGAGGCGCTGGGAGAATGACTGAATCCAATTTCAGAGACATGAGCCAGATTGACCATGAGTGACTGTGGGTGTGTGGGTGTGTGTGCGTGTGTGTGTGTGTGTGTGTGTGTGTGTATGTGCTTGTGTTACATTTCTTTACAATTTTTGAACACGACTTGTATGGATTCATTTAAATATGTGTCAATCATTCCCAAATATCAGTGATATAAATAATTGATCAATCATATAACTGTTATTTTTAATTACTCATATTAGTCATAGGGTTTTTTATAACAGAGACTCATAGGCACAGAAAGGCAAAGTTAAGGAAGCAAATATGGCCTATTCCGTTATCTTTAACGGCTCCTGTTCAGTAGGCCTACCTCGAATATTTATAAGCATAATGTCTTACATGACTATGGCCTTCTGTTCCTTATAAATACCTCTAGTGGATGCATTCGCAGACTCATAGTTAACCACATTCCAGGCCCTCCACATGCATGAAAATGATGTGTCCAGCATTTATGCGATGGGATCATACGCGAACACTTCACGCTTTCAAGGTTCAAGTTTCTCAATCCTTGCGTGCTCGGCGGTGGGTGACCTCCGCCTCTTACTGAAACTTTGATGCGGCGGGGCTCTAAATTTAGATCACCCCTCTGTGGAGGGGCTGCCTCTGTCCATGAGCTATATAGGCTGCGTCTATAGAGCAGTCAGTCCCGGCCTATGTGCAGAGCTGTCTGCCAAGGTCCCCCAGGTCTATAGAATCAATGATCCCGGTCCTTCAACCTTAGAAAGATTCCTCCGGAGCACACAGGGAGACAAGGGCTCACGCGGATTCCCGTGCATCTACACAGCGGCTACTGAAACGAGCGCTACGTTGGATGGTCACCTGTGCATTTTAACATCAAAGCGTTTTGGGGATGTGTAGCGGTAATGTGTGCCCAATATGGACCTAATGACATCTTAAATCTTCTTTATTATTATTATTATGGTTGAACAGGTCAAACAGCGGCTATATCTGATGTTAATTATCAATGGACCTAATGACATCTTAAATCCTTGTTATTATTATGACTAGTTTATTAATAGGTTAATAGATTTTGTTATTTATACACAGTTTGTGGTTTTTTATCAATTTTAATTACTATGTCCCAAATCAAATAGTCTATATTTGTATAACTTAATTTAGTGTTGTGCTTGCTTTAAAGATGAAATCATTCATGATGAAATCATTAAAGCAAGACTTGAAAGAAATTCAACAGTGGGTACATCAGATATCTATTTTACTCGAGGCAAAATGTAGAACGCATTTTGCACATGAAGGGTAATTGTCTTCGCTTTTTGCCTAGAGGTACAATCCCAAAAAAATAAAGAAAAAATTAATACATAAATGCTATTTCTCAGCTACCACATTACTTTTGGTTAACAGTGTAGAACACTATGATCTATCAAGCAGTGGTATGTGGAAGTTATGCATCTGCATAAGCAAGCCTCCAACACAGTTACATTTTTTTGTCCTAAATTTCTTTCTCATAATATCACGACACTACGAAAGCATCCTTGCATTTTCTCTCACAAATATTCAGGTCTCTTCTTCCTTCAAGACTCTTGACATTTACACATGACTTTACAGGTCATTAGACATCCGATGCTATCCGATGCCGTACCGGGGTGGGAGGGAGACAGAGGCTGACATGGGATATTATGTAAAGATTGTTCTACCAAGAATTTGCTCACTTGGTGCGTTCCACAGAACATAAAGTACAAAGTTGTTCAGCACCATCTCATCAATTTGTTCCTTCCCTTTCAAGCACGGAAAAAACTGAGAACGTGAAGGGAAGCCCTGCTGTAGATGTCAAACCGAGAGCTTTTACGTTACAATCCCCAGAGCAATAATCTTGACGTGAAATTACTTTGCTCTGTCGTCAGCGATCATGCCTCCGCCTCCTCATCTGACACAGAATGGCTCGAGCATGTCTTTGCTGCATCCTGTTGATTTTCCTCCCGCCAGATGTATCGGTGAGCCTGCTCTCCCTGGTGGTGACAGCCTGTGGCCTGGCCCTGTTTGGGGTGTCCCTCTTCGTCTCCTGGAAGCTCTGCTGGATACCATGGAGGGAGCGCGGTGTCTCGCTCAGGACCAAGGAGTCCCAGGGGCACTACAACCCCGCCATGGCACCTTTGACCCCGCACAACCTGGCCCCACGGCAGCCCGTGTACACGGCCGTGGACCCGCCGCCCCACGTCCGCCGTGAGTCCCGCGTGACGTTCCCCCCCGCCCGCGAGCCCACCCCGGTGGCGTCCGTGGTGTCGGTGGTGGAAGCCCCGCCCACGCCGGTGTCCCCGCCCCTCGAGGTGTTGCCGACCCCGGAGGTCGCGATGAAAATCAGCCACACGTCCCCGGACATCGCCCTGGACGCCCAGTGTAAGACCCGGGAGAACGGGGTCCACACCAACCCCCGCATACAGAGGCAGACCACCGAACCGCCCCCCTCGGGGCGAACCATGGCAGAGATTGGGTGAGTGTGCGATCGGTCTGAGGTTAACACGCTTTCCTTTGGTGACTTGCTTTTCCTAGTTGTTGTGTTGTCTTTTTTGATGATTGATACGTTTTGTCACATGACATTAACTGATATGAAGCGCTTTAGCATCCTCCTATCGTTTAAAGGTCCCATGACATGCCCCCGGGTTTGAGTGTGATTAGCCGTTACAAGCCGTTTTGAAAATCTGTCTCTTATGACATCACAAGTGGGCGTGTCCACCTCGATCACCTAGTGTGACGGAGAGATGTGTGACGGAGAGATGAGCAACGTTTGCTACGGTGCAATGGGTAGGCTGGTACACTGATCTATCCAGCACACATCTAGGTGGACATGCATGTCATTAGAGACAGATTTTCAAAACGGCTTGTAACGGCTTATTACACTCACACGCGGTGGCATAACACGGTACCTTTAAATCTTTGAACCGATGAATAAAACGTTTGTTTGCCATTTTTGTATTTTCCCCCCATTCCGCCTCTCCGCAGACAAGGTCCCATCCGCAGACACATGAACCTGTCCAACCCGGACTTCAACGTGGCTCAGTTCCAGAGGCAGGACTCCCTGACCGGGCTGGGTCTGGGGCGGCTCAAACCGGAGCTCTACAAGCAGCGCTCCCTGGAGGGAGAGGAGGGGGGCCGCCGGGGCGGGGGCTGCGGGCGCCTGAACTTCATCCTGCGGTTCGACTGCGACCTGGAGCAGCTCATCGTCAAGATCCACAAGGCGGAGGGTCTGCCGGCCAAGGATTTCTCTGGGACCTCCGACCCCTACGTGAAGATCTACCTGCTGCCCGACCGCATGACCAAGCACCAGACCAAGGTGCACCGCAAGACGCTCAACCCGGTGTTCGACGAGGTCTTCCTGTTCCCCGTGGCGTACTCGGAGTTGCCCACGCGCAAGCTTCATTTCAGCGTCTATGACTTTGACCGCTTCTCGCGCCACGACATCATTGGACAGGTCGTGGTGGACAACTTCCTGGATCTGGTTGATTTCCCGCGGGAGACCAGACTCTGCCGAGACATCCAGTATGTTTCCACGGTGAGTCGGCAGATGTTCTTTTTTACATGTAAAACTTAGTCATAAATGTCTGAGATAAGGATTGGTCCCACGACTAATTCATTAATTTATTAAGTCATTAAGTAATTTAGCAGAGAGACTTTTCTCAAAAGTGACAATGGATTAAGATACAGGACATTAAAAAGCTAACAGTAGGGGTCAGGGCATCATGTAGGCTGAGGACAACAGCCTACATGCCTATTTCATTTTCAAAGTGATCATCAAAAAGTCACCTCATTTGGATCTTGTCTTTTCCGCCAATGTTAATACATCCCGTAGCATTTTCCCATTGTTATTCTTGTATCATATTGCAGCCAATTATTACAGGGTCAGAAACATTAATTATGAATTGAGTTGTCTTTCAGCATCCTCATTGTCACAACATTGACCTCAAAATTAAAACAATATTTACACTACTAAATTCCTGGGGGGGGGACACAATGTGTGCAGGGATTTGTGTCTATGTGTGTGGTGTGTGTGTTTGCTTGCCTTATTAATATATTATTAACATACACCCGACTGCCTTGACACCTCTTTATTCCTGTTAATCTAGATAATCCCATCAACTTTATCCCTTTAACCCCCAACAGAATAACTGCTCTAACATCATTTGTTTTAGAGCTCTGTGATGTTTGATCACATACTCACAGGGGCATTGACTCACTAACGGTAATGCCAGTGACAGTAATGGGCTGCTAATCCCACTGTGTACCATCCACGACACAGAGGGCTGAAAGCTGAAAAGAGAAAGGCCATGAAGACGTGATTGAAGAAGACCTTTGACACTTGGTGTAGACATAAATAGACCGGGAGAAAGGATGACAGCTGGGATCAATTTTTTGGACCATTGCAAGTTACTGCAATACCATGACGGATGTGTGGATAAGACCCTGGAGGTCGAGCAATGAAGAGATAGTCGGTTATGAATCATGAAAATGGTTATGGTAGAGGCATTCAGGGCCATGACCCACCTGAGGACCAGAGGTCTCCGTCTCCAGGACAGAGACCTCGGACACTGCTGAACTCTCGCTTCTGTGAGGCGAGAGTTCAGCTTTCCCACATCAGAATGTGGGAAAGCGTTTGTGGGGAAATGTGTGCACAACAGGAACACATTCACAAACGACCTTGCAAGCACACATGTGTTTGGGCAGCATGGGTTCGTAATGGACTGTTGATAATTGTCTTGTAAAGAAATCTAAAAGCAAAGTATGAATTATGGATATTACCCTTGCACCTTTTGTATTATGATTAGTAGTACTAAAGTAGCAGTAAAATATATAAATACATATGTTAGCTATGTGTTTATATGTGTGTTTTGGGTCTCATTATTCTCTAGACTTAGAGTTGCTTAAATCCTCTAGATTGGTCAGGGGGGGAGTCTGAGTCCTGCAATCTGAAAAACAACTTTTAATTAATCTAAATGCCAGCGTTTCCCTGAGGGAACCTCTGAAGTGTTCATATGGGCACACGATAATCCAAACTTTCCTTTTGCTACTTGTAATACTCTTAAACGGAGACCTGGGCAATGGAGACCTGTTGGTTTGAGAATATAACCTAGACCGAACTGAGTCCAGCCCAACAAGTAATCTTCTTAAGTCATATAATGTTTTAACAGACTTTCAGTACTATGAATTGGCCAAGTTGATTTGAATGGAAAAGTGTTGCATGCATGCACAAATGTTTCTACTATGCCGAGGGATATCAGTATTGAAGGCGCTGAAAGCGATTCCATCGTTTTTTGGCAGCTCGCACTCCCCTCCCTATTCCTCATGTCACCTCATGTTTTTCAACTGATCGAGGGCCACAGTAATACAGAATTTGTATTACTATTGTCTGTTCCTTGAAGTGCTGGAATCGTTAGCTTTGCCGGTTCCGCCATTTTCTGTAAACACTGAAATCCTGCAGCCTGTGTGTGAACGTGCAGAGAGGACCGCTGCTTTCTTCTATTTACCGCAGGGTGGAAGGGTTGAAAGTCCCATGTTAGGGACCAAACACTCTGTATCAGTGATGTTGTCTATCAGAATATAGAGCTATTTAAGACTGATTGTAACAAATAAATACAGTGCCTTTGGGAGTGTGTATTCATCTTACTAGAACAATTGAACCATGTGGGAGAGCACTGGCTGGTCCATTAGAACGATTCATGTGGTATTTTGGCGGGCAGATTCTTCATGCTTCTCACCACCTTAGTTTAGTTATTTTGAGCAAAGGTGATAATTGAGTTTCTGCATTTCAACAGAAGAACTTGCCAAAAAACATTTTAATCTTGGAGCATTTGCTACGGGGACCTTCTCTTCAAGTGAATGTTTTCTGGAGGATTCTTTATTGGTACCCTTGCTGTTATTTATATATGTTTACAAACAGAAGGGTTGAGATTTGAATGTCTTGAACTTGGTTTGCTAATATACCCATGGAAGAGTGGTCAGGGATGTAGCATGAATTATTTAAAAAAGTATTATGCAAATATAGCACAGTATTTCTATTTTTGAAATGTCATGGCTTATACTTAAAACAAATGCAAACATAATGCATGTCACCCATTAAACGCAATCATAAACTTGGCAATCCCCATTGCAATCACATCTGTATCCATTGCACGACATTAGCCAGCCAAAGTCGGTAAATCCGTCCACATTAATTGCTTTTAATATCTTCACAGATTGCTTGATTGTGTTGGCAGCCTTTGTGCAGCAGAATGAAAGCCTAATCACGATCCTCAAGAACGGCATGAAGCCGGTGTGTTAATACGATGTATTTTCCTGCAGGATAACGTGGACTTGGGCGATTTGATGTGCTCCCTGTGTTACCTCCCTACTGCGGGCCGACTGACCATCACCATGATAAAGGCTCGCAATCTCAAAGCGATGGATATCACTGGGGCATCGGGTAACGATGGACAGCTTGACTGTCCATTTTCCCTCTCTTTATACCCGTGACTCCTATTCCGAGTGTTTTGATTCAACCACCCCGTCTTCTCATTCAGATCCGTATGTCAAGGTGTCCCTAATGTGTGAGGGGCGGCGGCTGAAGAAAAGAAAAACCTCCACCAAGAGGAACACACTGAATCCTGTCTACAACGAAGCCATTGTTTTCGACGTTCCCCCTGAAAACATAGACCAGATCAGCCTGCTGATTGCGGTGATGGACTACGACCGGTGAGCGGCACCCGGAGATCACTCCTCTTACTCTCACATCGACCACTTCCCGGACTTTCATCCTCTAATAGCCCCTGCCTCAAAGCTGTTTCCACGGGGGTCTGTGGGATGTTCGAACAGCCTTCAGATGACCGGCTTCTGACTTATAATGCAGTGTTGCGCTTTTCTTTAGCCACCAGATCCCCCTTAAACCTTATTAAACTGTCTATCTCTACTGGGAGTGCATTCTCACATAGTCAGGGTTTTGGGTATGAATCCCACTGAAGTCCCTCTGGCTAAGAACATATGCACTCACGGTATTGTATTAGGATAAAAGCATCCCCCACATGGCCTTTATTATGATTATTACATCAAAATGTCCATGTCCCGCTTCCCTTTTCAAAACTAACTGGTCACGTCCGTGCTGCTGATGTTAACGGAGTTGTTTCAGCCATGTGGGTGTGATTGTGGGTCTGCTGTGTCCTACAGGGTGGGCCACAACGAGGTGATCGGTGTGTGTCGGGTGGGGAACGACGCAGAGACCCTCGGTCGAGACCACTGGAGTGAAATGCTCACTTACCCAAGGAAGCCCATTGCCCACTGGCACCCTCTCGTTGAGGTGAGAGTTAGTGTGTGTGTATGTGTGTGTGTGTGTGTGTGTGCGTGTGTGTGTGTGCATTTGCATGTGGACATGCGCTGTATAGCTTGATGCATCACTAGCATCTGGGGGAGGGGGAAATCTGTACTTACCAGACACTGAAAAGGGCTGTAGCCTATCCTATCCTAGCCTATATGTAATGAAAGCTATTATTGTGTGTGTGTGTGTGTGTGTGTGTGTGTGTGTGTGATTGTGTAGACTACTACAGACTATGAAAACGATTCCCATATCTCAATAGAATGAATCTCAGGACTCCAAAAAAAACACTTTGCAATTGTTTCTCCTTATTCATGTAGAATCCCCAACATCGCTTGCACACACACACTGCCATACACATTGTATCTTCCTCTGTGTGTGGGGGGGAGGGGAAGAAGGGGAAGATCCATGAAGGGGCTTGATATGACCTGAGGTAAAGGCAGTGGTGAAAGGTGGAGAAGAGGGATTGTGTGAAGCAGAGAAGCAGAGAAGCAAGCGGGCTGAGCAGTAGAGTGGTTATGACCCTGTGCACTCAGGCTGCAATAATGGCTTTATTGTGTGCAGCTCAAAGGAATAGAGAGGTGGAGACGATTGAGATGGTGGCGAAGACCCATGAAGAAATATATATCAAGACTTGCCATCAAGTATTCTGTTTCGATGTTCCTCCATTCTAAATTCTTACAGAGAAAGAGAGAAAGCGAAAGAGATGGAGAATACTTGCATTATTTATATTCGATTTTTCCAACACGTTGATAGAGTTATTATGACATGTGTACAATGTGCCTGTCTGTTCAAGTGGAGTGAACCACTTTGACTGTCAGTGGCATCATGTTATTGTCTTAACAATTGAAGAGATTGATATTTTAATGCAATAGAATAGGAGAAGAGAAGAATATTGCGTCATATATATTGTTCCATATGTGGACTAATATTTCATTGTATTTTGTGAACTTTTTACTTTTAGTTAATAATTCATGGGACCACACCATACTCAAATGTGTTTCACTTTCCTATCAAACGTTCATTTTAATTGAAAAGGTTCACATGTTTGTGATGTTGTCATCGCTCTCCTCTCCGCAGTACCAAGGAACCAGTAGCCAGGGGGGCTCCTGTAATTCCCTGAAGACCCCCCCGTCACCGTAGCCTACAGGGGATGAAACCTGGCAGGTCTAGCGACTCCCTTTGGGGGTCGTGGGTCACGGTTCTCATCGAGGTCTGCCAAAAAACTATGGAGATGACACCAAAACTGAGACGATGAGGTCCTATCGGCCGCCCTCAAAGCTTTGCATGGAGGGCCAGACTGTATTAGTTGCATGTTGTCGAGTGACCACGAGAAATTAATGTTTTAATTTCTTTTTTCTGTCGCTGCAAATGACAAGGCTGTTTTTAAAAGAAACCTGTCCCTGAGCCAGTTTGTTTGTGGTCTGTTTTCTACATTGTCCTGCTATGTGTGCTAATAGGCCCTGTCTATGCAGTGTATTTATAGCCAGTTGAAATGCCAGCCATTCAATCTGGTGATCTGTCGGTGCATGAGGTTATGGTTTGATCTTCTATCTTTTCTCTGTGTGTTTGTTCCTGCTCCTGATTTTGGAAATAGAACGTGGCGTTTTTGTCAGCTAATCATAAAATGCGGTGGCGTTTCCTTTCTGCACCTGTGTGTGTGTGTGTGTGTGTGTGTGTGTGTGTGTGTGTGTGTGTGTGTTTGTGCGTGTGCGCGCGTATGTGTGTGTCTAAGTAAAATATTCCAAATGGTATTAGTAATATTTATTGTTATAAAGTTTGGTGGTGATCCACAGTGATTGCCAGTAGAGTTGTTGTCCAATCCCCTTTGATGCACAACCGGGTTGGTTTTATATTAATCTAACATATTTTTGAATGTATTAGAAGATTTTTATTTCAGAAGTTACAAAAAATCAACAATAAAAGACGTTGTAATGTTTTTGTGATAGAATCAATTACATGGAAATGAAATAAAAAGATGTTTTTTTTTAGCAATGGTATCGACTCGTTGATCTTAAACTATGAACATTATACATTCATTTCAACTGGTAAAGACTTGCATTAGAAAAATGCAATCCAAAAAATGCAGCAATAATATGCTATGGTGCATCAAATGCATCAAAACGATGCATTTTTTTAAACTGTACTTAGTCCTTTCTAATAATGAATCAAATGAATAATGAATAAATTAACTAGTATGCCTCTATGGCAGACAAAATACCTATGTTTATAAGCTTTATACCAATGCACATATTCTTATAAATATGCACCTGCAAAGAAACAACAACAATTATTGGAAAGTGAAAGCATGGGTTTCAGACAGGCAGCGGTATGATGCTGTAATCTTTTCTCAACAACCTCAAAACGACAAATAATAATGACTGCCACTAACATTCAAAATACAAAAACACCTCCACAAAGCATATATCTCAGTCTGTCTTCACTCAGCTCAACCATGAGTGTGTGTGTGTGTGTGTGTGTGTGTGTGTGTGTGTGTGTGTGTGTGTGTGTGTGTGTGCGCGTGTGTGTGTGTGTGTGTATATATAGGCGCGTGCAAGGGTTTCTGCCTTATAATGAGCCGCGGTACACTCTCAGGTTCCGTGTGCCATAACAAACGTGTTCTCACATGGCTATAGGACCGTTAATGGTAGGATAATTAATCAGCACTCTTGACGTTCAGTTAATTGGGCATACTTCAAATGATGCAATCTACTAATAAAAATCAATCAACCACCAACATCTCTCTCCTTCGCATGTCCTATTAACCATGTTCTATGTTCTGATGGGAGCTAAGCCGGGAAGACAGAGCAGGTTTAACAAGCCAGGGCTATTTCTCAGCATATATGTCCATCATTTCATGCCAATGGGGAATAGCTATCCTGACGCGCAATGTTTTTCCACTCACAACCAACGCCACACATCGGTGGAGCGCTGTGTTCAATTTTTTTTGTAGGTGGTGTCCGCTAATCTACCAAGCTGCTATTTTACATTTGGATTGCCAAGGAGGGCTCCGGATGAATAATGCAGCCATCATTAGCATGTAGCGGTGTCACATAAAGCAGAGCCTTCAAGCCTGCAGTTGCTGTTGTCAGGTTGGAAAATGCCATGGAAAATGGGGAGAGCGGGACTGTGTGTGAGAGTTGCCGTTAATTAGGGCCCCAATATATAAGCCTGTATAGGGAGCGGCAAGTATGTCACACACTGGTAGTTATGCTGCAGTTATTATGCTATCATTGTCAAAGTACAAGAAGGAAGTAGGCCTGCTATATAATGGTGTATACATGGCATCAGTGGCAATGGTGCAACAACATGTCTAGGCCTATGTTTTGTCATTGCTATAGGCTTCCTACTTTTACTTTTCAACATGCTTTTTTCAAAGCAATGCATCAAAGCAGTTTCTAAAAAAGATCTGCAATCTCTATACACTTCTCTCTAGAAACATATTACAAACAAGTCTCTCTTAATGCAATGACATCAAAGATTCTCTCGCAAACACATATTTTTGACACCTTTAAAAGGTGTTGAAACCCCTCCGCAACGCATCCTACCGTGTGCCATGTTATAAACATTGCCCTTAACGCCAAACCATTTCCATATGAAAAAACATGGAGGTATATATACATCGCTCCTCCCTGAAGGCAAATACCCATGGGCTTGCTGGCTGGGGCCGTGGTGCCACAAAATAAATTAAAAAAACTAAAACCAAGAAAGTTACATAGAAGTAGTGCTGATGAAATCGACAGCAGAATCCGAACAAGAGGCAGACATGATGGTGAGTGGGTTGGAAGTTATTCAAATATGAACCTAAATATAGCCCTGGAGTGTGGAGGATGGAGGGAGGCTGTTCAGCTCGGTACTGGTTGGCACCGTAGGAGAGTTTTGGCTGTGGATGGGAGCGTGTTTGGTACCATGATATTGGAACACAATGCTGGAGGTGATCTTCAGTATTTATAAACAAAGTCTTTTGTATTGCCTACTGTGGCATTAGTTCAAGCCAACCAATTTTGTTTAATGTGATTTATTTTGGTTAAAGACTAGGGCAGCAGCTTTATTTCACTCAAATTAAGTAAAATTTGGACAGCTACGGATAGCCATTTTTGAGGATTCTGGCTCACGTTGCAGGTGGTTTTAAGCACAGATATCTTGTAATTTAGAATATCACCACTCAATCTACACCCTTGTTGCTACAGATCTCACTCACATGTCTCTCGTTGGTTCATGCAAGTTTTCGTTATCCTTACAAAACCCCTCGGTTTCCCTTCACCTCGGGCTGTCTTGTTTTCACCACCTTCGAGATAGCTCTCAGATCCCTTCATGGTTTTGTCCGTTCTGTTTCCTATGCTTTGTGTTTCTGCCAAGCTGTAAATAAAACACTATTGTCTGCTCTTTTACGCTGCCTACTGAGCACGCCGTTACATGGATATGATGTTCTATATGGATAGAGGCCCCTCAGGTCCACAAGAGTCGAGAATAGCTAACTTAAATACTTGCATAACCACATGAACCTAATCTGCGTTGTCTGAATTTTGTATCTGCCAATGTTTGATTATAAAAAAGCAAATGTGTAAAAAACGTATACAGATTCATATTTCTCTAGGATGTCAAAAAGTTGATTGATTTGGTCGCTATAAACTGTGGGATCATCCACTGTGCATTCAATCTGAATGTGTGTTGAACAGTGAACGCAAGCATGTAGTGTATCTTTTAAATGATGCTCTCAGATATCTGGGCATAATTTCCATGGCGATGGAGGCTATCTTCCATTATAGACTTCATGCTGAGGTGGCCTAGTTAATTCTCTTTTGATGAGGTCCTGATTGTTCTTCCTTCCCTTTGAATTCAGCATGTTAACACTGCTTTGCATATATTTAAGTGCAAAGTAACACAGTGCTTATGTTACACAATGTGTGCATTTCATGTATTCTAAAAATATATTCTGTATTCAGAATATTGGCGGGGCAATTCAAATTGTGTGATAGGGTCCATCGATTCCTTAAGCCATAATCAAAAGGTTGTTTGAACGAAAGCTGAACAGACTCTAGAGCTAACTGGTTCAGTCTGGAAAATATTGGAAATATTAATAAGGTAAAAAAATAAAGAAGATCCCCATCGTGTTGCATGTGTATGACATGTACCTCCTCGTGTGGTGCCTGCCGTGTGGAGCACCGCCCTCCCATGGGCTGCATATCAAAGTGGCCTATATGCAGACACGAGTGTCATGCGAAGCAGTTCTACACCTCCACCGGCATCGTTTTCACTTGGGAGAACCGTTAACTAGGGTGTTTCACTTAGGGGGAGCGGTTAACCAGAGTGTTTAACTGAAGATGAGAGGTTAACAAGGGAGTTTAACTTAGGAGGAGCGGTAAACTAGGGTGTTTAACTGAGGATGAGCGGTTAACAAGGGAGTTTAACTTAGGAGGAGCGGTTAACTAAGGTGTTTAACTGAGGATGAGCGGTTAACAAGGGAGTTTAACTTAGGAGGAGCGGCTAACCAGGGTGTTTAACTGAAGATGAGAGGTTAACAAGGGAGTTTAACTTAGGAGGAGCGGTAAACCAGGGTGTTTAACTGAGGATGAGCGGTTAACTAGGGTGTTTACCTTAGGAGGTGCTGTTAACAAGGGTGTTGAACTGAAGAGAGGTTAACAAGGGAGTTTAACTTAGGAGGAGCGGTTAACTAGGGTGTTGAACTGAAGAGAGGTTAACAAGGGAGTTTAACTTTGGAGGAGCAGTTAACTAGGGTGACTAACTTAGAAGAGGTTAACTGACTAACTAGTACGACTAGTGTGGGACATCCGCACCTGGCAAACAGTGAAATTATCTCAAACGTGGTTCAAAAAATAAATACATGACTAAATAAAGTGCGAAACCTGCTAATCAAGGGATATTGGATATAGACATATTTGTATGTGCATCCATCTCCACGTCCTGACTCATTTTGACTCAAATCTCGATCCTCAGCTAAGATACGGAGCGTCATCTGCTCATACTGCCCATTCACCCTTTGAGTGAACAAAGTGAGGGTAAGATATGGACACAAAGCCAGTTCAGGGTGATGAATACATCACAGAAAATATTAAAATGGGTAGGCCAGAGGTCATCAGAAGATAGGCCACAACATGGCGACAACATGAATAGGGGCATAGAATGACTTTGGAATAAGATATAGACATGAAGTCTCTTTTATATGAACCAGGACATTAAACAATACAATAATATACATGTGGAGGATCTAGCCCAACAGAAAGCTATTCATAGGTATAGGTCAGAGGTCATCAGAATATAGGAGAAGACACACCACGAATAGGGGCATAGAATGGCTTGGGTGTCAGCTAGAGACAGAGTTGTATGAAATTAATCAGGGCATAAAACTGTAAAATAATTATCAATGTGCAGGCTCTAGCCCAAGAGAAAATTAGCAAATATTGTGCATACACTGCCACCGACTGGCCAATAAAATGTTCTGCACAAAATGGACACCAGAAAGTAACAATTTATTGTGGCTTTTGGGAGTAGGCTAGACACCTGGGGTGTATTTTATATGAAAGAGGGCCTAATGGACATAACAGATAATGCAGCTAGTCTCTCTAGCCCAAACGGAAATTATTGAAATGGGTAGTTCAGAAGTAATCAGAAGATAGAAAGAACACATCAAGGGTAGGGGCTTAGAATGACTTTGGATTAAGATAGAGACATAATGCGTCTTTTTATATGAATTAGGAAATTAAACCATACTATAACTATACATTTTGAGGATCTAGCCCAACAGCAAGTGATTCAAATGGGCAGGTCTGAGGTCATCAGAAAGAGAATAAAATGCACAATGGAGTGGGGAATGACTTGGGAGTAAGCTAGAGACCCGGGGTCTCGTTTACATGAAGGAGGGCCTTAAGGACATACAAGATAATAGATCTGGTGGCTGTAGCCCAAACAGAAGTTATTTAAATGGATAGTTCAGCTGTCATTCAATTGTCGCGGCGTGTGTGAAAGAAACACACGCCGCGACAATGGTTACGGCCAATCGTTAGCATGGCCCTGCTGTGGTGCCCGGGAACCCAGTTGTGGTTGGCGATTGTAGGTGGGGCCTCAATGTACCCCTAGTTTACACCATCCCCCAATGGCGGCTAAAAAAATTGCAACACAAACCTATAGCAGGGTCCAACATGGTCATACAGGGTACTACAGGAAACCTATTTGTTAAAGAACCAATTGACACTTAGTCTCCGGCTTTTGGATCCTGCCAAAGCTGCCGCATATGTGCTGCAGCTTTAGCAGGTTCCAGCCAGAGACTAAGTGTGTGGTGGGTGTCATCAGAAAGTGTGCCAATGTCAGGCTGCTTTGCTGGGTTGGTACAAGAGTGTGTGTGTGCGTGTGTGTGCGTGTGTGCACGCGCGTGTGTGTGTGCGCACACGTGTGTGTGTGTTTGTGTGCTTGTGGGTCAAAATTAATTAAATCAAAATGAATAAAATGGATAACAAAGAAAGAACGAGAATACAATTAATTAAATGGCTAAAATTGAAGAATGAAATGAAAAGCACCATAAAAGAGAAAAATTAATTAAATGGAATACACAGTGAGCATGAGAATAACATGAATTGAAAGAAACACACACCAAAGAGTCGAAAAGTTGGCAAAATAAACCACCATGGGAGTGGGCATTATAAGCAGTGTGGAAGTCTGGAGGACCGACCAGACAGTGGTAAATGTTGCTGTGTGAGGCTGAGATGGCTTACCTTGTCGGGCAGTGGTACTGGGGAGCTTACTCTGATATTCAAGTGTATGCCCTTTGAAGAGTGGACTGCAGCTGAAGTACAAGTGAGACTAGATGAATATCAGCGAGAACAAAGGCTAAGGCAGCATCAGCCCAGACAGTTTGATGGGCCTGAAACATCATCTGTTTGGCACATAGAAGATCTGAATACACAAGCTCAGAATGCGGAGGAATCTTCTGTCGGAAAGCAACCTCCAGCTCTGTTGCAGTCCACTGAGAGCCAGACCCTGGAACGTCCTATCACCCTACTCCAGCTCATCATAATGTCACGTAGATTCCAGCAGAGCGAACAGAACGCAGACAGACCACGGGGTCCATCTGAAATCTGTGGAGGTGCGAACCACAGCACAGTTGACTGTCGTACCGAACGTCTGTGTTTCATCTGCCATGCGCCTGGCCACACGGGTTCAGCATGACCATTCCATTACCCAGCTCACGACCTGTTCAGCCCGGCAGCAGCGTTTCTGGTCATCTGCGAAACAAGGCCGCCCACATGAAGATAGACCAGTGGAGGGCCGGGAAAAATGTTACAGAGGGTGATCTGGAATCTGTTTACTCTTCTTTTTGTGATTCGGTAGAAGACAAGACTCAAGTCATATTCAGCAACCTATTCTATACTAATGTTTTGGTCTGGGGCATCATTGAGTTTAAAGCCATGGTTGATAGTAGATGAATGGCCTGAACTTTGAGTTCACGTGCACTGTCCTTTCTTGAGCGAGCCAATGTACCCTGATGCTGAGGCGGTCACACCCGTCACTCTGATTGGTTGTGGTGGATTGATGACGAGCCCTCTCATCTTTAATCCACAGATGAAATGACTTCTGCTCCTCTGTCTCAACACTCATTATTGATGGACAAAGTAATGATCTTAAATTGGGAAGTAATGTAATTAAGCATCTCATTCATGTGAAGAAAATATCAGGGGATTTCTGGAAGAAGATTTCATACTCGGTTCAGGGTGATACAGAGGGGAAGGCAATTCTCTCTGCGGCTGGCACATTCATAGTTGAACCAAGTAAAACATGCACAGTGCCAAGAACTTTATTGGTAGGGAGGATTGTGACACCAATATTGCGGGACGACTGGGTCCCAGTGAAGGTCATTATTCCTTCTAATAAGCCAGTAAGTTTTGGTTGTTGGAAGACTTTGACTCTTACTATTCCTACATGACTGACGGACAGAGTGCTCATGTCCAGTGCAATATTGCTTAGGCTGGCAATCTGAGCAATGAGTCTGTATTCTCCCGTCGTAAAGCTGGGCTGTGGGAAAGTGAAATCCCTTGTACACCACATTCACCTTTGTGATACAAAGCCATTACGACTACCATACCTTAGGCTCTCTCCCTCACATTATGAAAAGCTATGTGAGGCTTTGGATGAAATGGAGGAGTGTGTCATAAAGTCGACCAGTGAGCATGCATCTCCTCTGGCTATGGGTGGAAGAACTGTGACCTGCGGCTGTGCACTGACTTCCGGTGGCTGAATGCTCGCACAGTCGAAGACGCACACCACTCCCTCACCAGGCAGAAACTCTGGCAGCCCTAGGGGGGGCAACACATTCTTTTCCACAATGGACCTAACAACAATGTGGAGGTGCATGAACAAGACCTTTGATCAGGTCACCTTTTAGGCTACAACAGACTGCCCCAGGGGTTATACAGCAGTCCAGCGACGTTCATGAAAATGATGATGACCATTGTTGGGGATCAAAATCTTCTTGATGATGTGAGGATGTAGCAGTAACTACAAAAGCAGTAGCTTTTTCCAGCAAGTCTCTCAACTATTCCCAGTCAAGATAATCTGCACACAGGCTAGAATTTTTTGCCTAAACCAAAGTTTGACACTTGTGAGCAAAGATGGGTGGTGAAGCTCACCCCGTTCAACTTCAACAACAACCCAGGTCCCGAGAACATAGTGGCAGGTGCTCTTAGCCGTGAACCCATTGTACAGCCCAGTGTGTTCCACCGGCTCACACAAGTCCCATATGGTGCACTTTTGGATGAAACATGGGCTCTTAACCATGAAGGTCCAAGATGTGTGCCGCTGTTCCTGTCTTCCATTTGACTATGGTAGGAGAGGCGATTGCCGCAGATGCTTTCGGCTCTCACCTTGTCATATGCACCATTCCAGCTGATGATCGGCAGGTTACCCAGGCTGCCTATTGACATGATGTTCAAGTTGGTTCTCCAGGATGATCAAGATGTTGACTATAATGATTAGATACAAACACTCAAATGTGACCTTGCAGAGGCTGTGAGGATCCCTCAGACATCAGTCAATAAACAGTAGAAGAGACAAGCGGGTCTGTACAACAGGAAATTGAAAGGTGCTCTTGTGGATGTTTGAGACAAGATGCTGCTTGCAAATAAAGTTAAATGAGGGAAGAGGAAGCTGGCAGAACGGTGGGAAGGCAATCTCAATGTTGTGACTGAGAAGAATGAGGGCATTCATACGTTTGAAAATCAGGAACAACACGACAGGAGTGGAGAAAGTGGTCCATCGCAATCTGATAATGCCAATGAAATTCTTGCCTGTCTGGAATGAATCATCTGAGACTGAATCCTGCTGGGGTGGAACCACCAGTCGTGACACTGAAGATTCCAGAGAGGATGCTCTGGAAAGGGAATCAGTGGCTTTCGCTGTGTCTGTAAGTGATCCTGATGACAGAACAGTGGCATGGGTCGCAGGGCTGCTGCTGAAGCTTCTGAGGAGGCCAAGTCAGAGGGCTTGGAGCATGTCGGTGTTGGATGGGACAATAACGGACAGATCTGATTCCTCTAGCATAGGGATCCCCAAACTTTTTCTAAGGAGGGCCAGATCACTATTTCTGGCTCTTTGTGAGGGCCGGAGTCAGTAACAGTATATGGAACAGTTGAACAGGTCTACCTGAATAAACCCCTATTAAATATTTGTTTATATACTAATTTTAGATTATTTATGTACATTGCCATGGCACATTGTCAAAGTTGGATGTAAAATGATAGGGAGGTAGCTTAAAAATTAATTCGAGCCATTATCATATTATTCAACGATTGTAGTGGAAATAGTGTAATACTTATTATTCAACCATATTAGTGGAAGTAGTCTGATAGTGAGGAACATTCTGAAAAGTAGGGAAAAGACAAATGCACTGATTGAAAAATACATATTTTACATTTAAATTAGGAAAAGAGTTGCAAATCTGCTAAACTGGAAAAGGCATGCATGTGTACATGTATCATGTTTCCTACTATAATTAGGTACAGACCTCGTACTAGATAAGGTATTTCTATGAATATAAACACTAAAAAAGGTGACATTTGGAAAAATGTCAAGCTAGGGAGGCAAAAATTAAAACGACCTGCGACAATATTCTTGATGCGCAAGTCTGCAGCGGGAAACTGTGCGGCACGTTGCTATGGTTATTAAATGGCCGTCTAAATCCGTTAGCCAGAAGAGAAAATTATTGGGTTTATCAATTGAAATATACCTTACCTTCGGCCCGAGAGTAGTGCTAAAAAATAATTAAGACACGTTTCGTAATTACGTCGTCTATTTTACTAAAGAGATATTTCCCAAACGAGTTTGTCCCCATCGGCTTTCCATACCAATGGCCTACCGGCTTGGAAGTGGGCCAAAGCCCGTCACATGCATCAACTAATCCAAGCAGGAAGTGTTTCTGAAAAAACAACGTGACGACACAGGGAACCGGAATTACCGTCGAGAATAATGAAAAACAGTCAACTACGATAAAGGGCGTCTTTCCGAATGTTTACAGTACAGTAGCCTTATCGTGAAACGGAGTTTGAAAGAACAAGACAAGGCGCTTTGCGTTGCGCTGCTCTTTAGCGGGTTTTAATCAACATCTAAAATGACAGCATCGGTGTTTTTCGGGTGCACATTCATTGCATTTGGACCCGCCATCGCTTTGTTCCTGTTTACTATTGCCCGTGATCCGCTACGAGTCATATTCTTGATAGCAGGGTAAGTTGGGTTACACGGTTAAGAATACGAGGATTTGATTGTTGGTTAGTCTAGCGTTGTGTTGTAGAGCCGCTTACTTACCTATATACAATTCTATAGTGTCTGGCTCGCTTCTTGTGACTATCCTATCTATCTTCTCGTTCATTGTGTACTCTTTTATACACCATTAATCGTAATGATGTTGGTTTGGCATCTACAATCTTGTCTTGATTCAGTTATTTAATGTATAGTTTTCCTTTCCTTCCTCCTTTATTACTTTAATTCCAGTAGCCCAACACACGCTGATAAGAGCTCATATTTGTTAGACCCTGCAGTCATACTGCCAGAAGAAGAGCCGGAAGATGCATCACCTAAAACCAACACCTATAAAGTTGCGTTGATCAAAAGTGAACTGAATGAACAGTATTCTATTACCTTCCACATTGGTCACGTGTGTGTTTTGTGACCTTTTCTCGGCAGAGCTTTTTTCTGGCTGGTTTCTCTGCTGCTGTCTTCGCTGGTGTGGTTCATCTCGGTTCAGATCAGCAACAAGGAGAGTGCCCCACAGCAGAGAGGTCTGCTGATATTCGGAGTGGTGCTGTCCGTCTTACTGCAGGAACTGTTCCGCTTCGGTTACTACAAACTACTCAAGTAAGAGTGTGGCTTTGTCCACAACTGTTTATTTAGCTGCTTTTTGTATTTTATTTAGTTATATGTTTTCACTAAAGCAATAACATGTGTTATACTGTGTCAAATATCCTTTCAATCTCAAAAAGATACAGAAAGAATACTGCCTTTGTCTCCCATCCTGAGGGATCCAAGTTTGGTCAATACAATGAAATTTTCAATGTGATACTATGTATTAAGTGTTTAATGTTGAAACTCACTGAGAAGTTGGTGTCTGTGTCCCACAGGAAAGCAAATGAAGGCCTTCTTGCACTCAGCCAGGAGGAGACCATGCCTATCTCCATTCGCCAGCTGGCCTATGGTGTGTTCAGACGTGACCGTTTCCAAAAATGAAAGGAACAATTAACAATTCCTCTTTTGTGGAACACACTGGCTCAACTTATCATGTGATACCACGATGGGTGGAATGTGCTGCCTCGGCTAGCAATTCACTGAAAAGGATAATAAGGCATCAATGAGAAGTTAACAATAGGCAACGCTGGCAATAGCAATGAAGCTTGATTATTTCTTGGATTCCTTTTCAAGTTAATTTCATAGCTTATAAGGATTTTAAAAAGTGTTCAATTATAAATGTATAACATCATCTTATGGATAAGTATTATCTGTAACCCAATTCATGCTTGATTTGTTTTATAGTTTATTGTTTAAAGTATATCCGGAACCATTAGCACTTTGAGATTTTCGAATGTAAAGTGCTCTACAAATAAAATGTATTATTATTATTATTATTATTATAGCACATATTACTTTTATAACCCATGCTAATTTGCAATGCGTCCATGTATGTTGCCTCAGTCTCTGGCCTGGGCTTTGGGTTCATGAGTGGCGCTTTCTCGGTGATCAACATCCTGGCAGACTCGGTGGGACCGGGCACCGTGGGTATCCATGGGGACTCCCAACACTACTTCCTGTCCTCAGGTACGATACCATCTAGCCGCTTAGCCCTGTGATCAATCAATGGTGTTGATGACAAATGAGGCAATTGATGAATGATCAATTGATCAACATTGTCTAGAGAATATTTACTTTATAAAATTCAGCCGCATACACTTCATGACCTCTCTTCACTTTTTCTTAATCAGTTACTCCCCTTACCTCGTATTCGGCGTCACTGGTGTTGTGCATCATTACACCGGGTACCCAAATGTTGCTACGTAGCAGTTTCGGTGGAAGCACTTGTATAAGATCACTTTGCTTTGGCCTTAAGTGATACTGGACACACTCTTGTCACTTTCATTGCTAACAACTTCTTTCGGTTATGTTATCAGCTAGTGGCTGTGCACCACGGCCGCCGCATTCCTCTTGGAAAACAGAGGATTTACTGTGCTCTCTTCTTCTTTGCAGCGTTCATGACCATGGCCATCATCCTTCTCCACATGTTCTGGGGAGTGGTGTTCTTCGACGCCTGTGAAAAGAAGCGCTGGTGGTGCCTGCTTGTCGTGGTTGCCAGCCACCTCCTTGTTTCATGTCTGGTATGTAGGGTTTGGGAATTGTGCGTAGTGTTATACTTGACTGCCACAAGCCCAGTCAAGTATGTCTGTGTTCCCTGCAAATGCTATTGGCGGTGTCGCGCTCTATATGCAACCCTCACACAGAAAGGGCCACTGGAGTTGAAGGGTGACGGGAATACCTTGGTTAATAGAAACCTAGGCCCTGTTAACACCCAGTGTTATCATGCACCTTCTTGGGGGATACGTTTGCAATTGGGAAGCTCTTAGTACGTCAGTTCACACCTGGCATTAGAATGAGTCTCCACATGCATCTTGAGTGACCACTTGTGATCGGATCTCACTGTCTCGCTCTATATCTAAATAAACACGTACATCATTATTGATTGTAAATTAATTAAAATGCAGGTTTTTTTACAGGCGGTATGCAGCAATGTAATTTAAATTGCCTAGAGAACAATTAATTTTTTTATTTTTTTTTAAGTTTATAATACTCAAAACAACACAGGCGTTTATTCCTTAGCCAACTAAAATCATCCAAGATGTTTGGGTGTGTATGGAGTATCGCTATGGTCCATTTTTGCTGACAGATTAAGAGTGTACTATGCAGAAATATGGATTAGCTGAAACACTGTCTTAAAACCTTCAGCATGTGATGAAGCTATGAACCATTTCTCTCCTATTTCATTCTGGTTCTTGATGGAAATGGGGTCAGCCCAGAGCACAAGCTTGAATCACGGTCGCTTGCTTGCTATGACCAAACCTGCTGGCCCTTTCTCATGTTGAACCCATTGACGTGATGTTTATTTATTTTTATGTTGTTGACTGGCTCTTCCCCATCTCCCCTCAGACCTTCCAGAATCCCTACTATGTGGGCAGCCTGGTGCCCACCTACATCATCATGTCTCTGATGGGCGTGTGGGCCTTCTGCTGTGCGGGGGGCTCCCTACGCAACCTCAAGCTTTGCCTAACCTGCAAAGACAAGGACTTCCTACTGGCCAATCACAGGCCAAGATAACGCAGTACCTCAGAAGCGACAACAATCTGGGGGACTGTATCCAAAGATCACGGCAAATCCTTTCCTGGTGGTCTATGAGGTGAGGCGGACGAGGTTGTGATCCCTCCTCAATGTAAAAATATCTATCCCTAGAAAGAAAAAAACACCGTATTCAATGTTTTTGTTTTTGTTTTTAATTGCTGTATTGGATTCTTCTGTCAATGTGTAAAAAATGTCCTCCTTTTCCATCACTTTTTAGAAACAAACACAACATTCAACTATACCAACGTTGGTGTACTATTATGTGTTTATTATTTCCGCTCTTTCCTCCACCATATGGGCATTCAGTTCATTGAGTAGATGCTTTTATCAAAAGCCACTCGCGAGTAGGGCATATTGTGGATGCTAGGGCTGTTATGCAAATGCAGGGATGCTTCCTATAACCTTGATACCTGACTAGGAATATTCCTTGTTAGGAGCCTACTTTGGGGAAGTGTTTCAACTAGTAGCCCACCCAGTTAGCACCTCTGTCTATTAACTATTTTGAGCTAGCTGGTTGCCGTTTTGTGTCATTCTTCATAAAGACTAAATTAAATGATTACTTGTAAGAAACATGAAAGCGGTCGAATAAATGTTGTTACATCGACACATTCATGTAGTTAGCCTTAAACCTGTGTTTAACTTAAACATGATGTGAACAACTTCTTGATGGTTCTTGTGCTGCACAGCCTTATTGGATATCCGTGTAGGATATAACATCTGATGCCTCCTTGAAGTTTTTGAATAAAGACGGCACTATCCCTCCATATCCCCATTATTTCTACCTACTTAGGAAGCATCCTTGCAATTGTGACACATCATTTAGAAAGAGAAATTGCCACAAATGTATTCAGTGCCATCAAAACAGTTATGGTACAGACATGAGGATTGATCCCTGATGTATTTACTTTAAAACAGAGAGCAAGCAAAATATCAATCCAATATCAATGTAAAGTGTGCTTCACCCCACATAAACCAATCACTAACCTGTCTCTTGCTGACCTTGGTACCTGTTGTTTCATACCTGTACTGGTCTGTGAGTGGAAGCACACCACATTTTCTTACCTTCCCCTTCCTTTCCATCACTCACTGCATAGAAGTGATTACACCACTTCAACTTCTGTTGTAGCGTCAAAACGGCTGCATACTCCGTGGTCATACTCATTACGAAACCATAGTCAACTGTTGTATGTGTATTGCAATTTAGTCATGTAGCCCTTTTCTCTAGGTAATGGACAGTTAATGGACATTGCTCTTGTTACAATAATTGTTGATTCAATTAATAAGTCAAATGGAATGCAGTTTTACCACCCAGTCTGCAGAAATTATGTTTTTGTGTGTTGTACATAATTCATAAATTAGGATTGTATTAAGATCACTGATAATGCTTAAAGATTGGATAATAAACAATGTTTCCACTGGACGATTGAAGCAAACAAGCAGTTATTAATAACCAAACATGTTTTATTTTTATTTCCCTTGATATAAACGTTGCACGTGGGGAACACCGTACAGCCTACCACCTTTGCTCTGCATACAAGAGATAATGTAAGCCATTTTATGCTTTAGTAGATAATTGATTGGAAAATATTGAACGCACTACCATTGTTGTATGCTATATAGGCCTTCCTTGTATTACATCCTCAACTCAATTCATTTATTGCATTTTTATACTGCTTCTTTTTCAGTAAAACACAAAAGGCTGGGACTATTCCAGAGAATTTTGTGACCAAATGCTGGTGCTTTATTAAAAACAATCAAATAAAATTTAGAGCACATTTAAAACAACTGTAGTTGATGAAATCCTTGTAAAGTGCAAAGATTTCGCATAGTGGGTACACAGTGAAATAAACAACATATCAGAGTGGATAGATGTCTAAACAGGGCAACAATAAGTTAATACACACACAAGGCCAAATAGACAGGTGATAACTTTATAAACACCCCACAAAGCGCATGGAGAGCCAATGAAGAGAGGCCTGCACAGGGGTCATGAGGTTCCTATTCCTGGAGCAAGTCAGAAGCCTGTCAGCAGGATCTTGGACTATTTATAATAGTCACCAAAGTGTAGGGAGTAACAAATCCAGTAGAGACAATATCATGGATAACTTATTCGAAATTATGAAATGAGAATAAATAAATTGGTGATGATATATCAAATATTAGGCCAAGACTTTTGGCAGACCTGGCCAAATTTTGACTAATTGTCTGTGGAATCAGGGGAGCCAAATAAAGCTGTTCAAGATTTGTTTTTATTTAATTGTAAAACGTTTTTGGCCATCTAGCGGGTTATGTCCTGAAGGCATGATGGAGATCCTCTGTATTGGCCATCAGGTCATAGGTGGAGGTAAAGCTGTGTCTTCATAACACTGGAATTATATATATATATATATTTTTTTTATATTATTTGACCCAGCGGCATGAAATGGCAAGATATTGTCCCCCACATGTTTAAAAGGAGAAAGTGCTTATATTGAAGGAGTTTTCACTATCATTTATGAGGTGAGCCAGCTTAAAAGCTCTTCCACCAATAGCGAATCCATTATTGGGTCAATGAGTATCGCATGATCAACTGTGTCAAAGCAGTAATCAGGTCTAATAGAAGTAGAAGTGCACACTCTCCAAACTCTTTAACGAGGAGAAACTCATAAGAATTTTCGAGCAGGGCTGATTCTGTAGCCTGTGTGGAGGCCCCCAAAATTTGAATATTTCAAGGATGTTATTGGGATTCAGAAATTATATAAGCTGTGTCCGAACAACTGTTGCATTATAAAAATGTATATAGGTTTGAAATAGTGGAGGAGGAGAGATCTTTTAGGGTTTTAAGAAGGTGCTGGAGCTGGACGTGTTAAAAACATGAGGGCTACCGCTGACATGAGAGATGTATAAATAGTGGAGAGAATGTGCGGGCTGACCTCGTCCAAGACTCCCTAAGCCCAGTAGATTTGTTATAGAGATTTTTTATAGTGATTTTTGTTTCACACCTTCAATGTTTTCCTGTTATCACAAAGAGTATGATGTCATGTCTAAAATAAATGGTGACCGGGGGCTTGATACGATCGTTTCTTTTGTGGTGTGAGAAGAGGGCAGTGCAAATAAGTCAAGTCGAGTCGTATATAGACTTCTTATCCAACACTCTCTCCCTTTGCCTCGGCTTACCCCCTGACGGCCTACTTTACCCCCTGATTCCCCCAGTCCTCTCTCCCTCACTCTGTTCAGGTGTAGTTTCCATTTATGACACCGGACACCCGGCGCAGAGCAGAACAAAGCGGAGCGGGACGTGGGAGCACCCCTGTGGGTCTCCTCGGGGGATTCGGTCAAAGCCCTTTATTCCCCCCCTCTCTGAGAATAAAGTAGACCCTCCCCGCACTGAAACGCTATCTAGCGCTATATTTATGATTCACCTGAACTCATATCATGTTGAAATGCTACGTCTGACGTATTATTTGATTATCATTGTAACGTTGTAAGGTTAATTTGTCAGTTTATCCTAAAAAATGTGAAGGCCTAGATTTGATAGCCTATTGAAAACATGATCACATTTTTAGGAGCCTACTAAACCCTTGATGTCGACCTAAGGCTAATACAATTAAAATAGCGATGGTATCAGACATTTTATGTTGAAATTATAAACAGCATATTATATCATGTGATGGATGTGACGTGATCGCTAGGCCTACACGTTGCCTACGCCTACACATAGGCCTAGACATAGGCCTATACATATAGGCCTACAAATGGGCCTACACACGGGCCTACACAGTATACACACCCACCCAGCAGACGAATTAACTTAATTCTCCTTTAATTTCCCGGTTTGAAAGAGAGAGAGCGACTGGAAGTGACAGAAGTTTTCTTCACTTAAAAATACAGTCCGGTCTTTCATATATAGCCTCACGATTCCAGAGTTGTCAGAATAAAATAGACAAACTTTTAAATGAATAGATGGATGTAAAGTATCAAATAAGATAGTTGAAGTGATTGACACAATACAATTTACAAGCCTGTTTCTTCGTCATTCGCGCTCTTCCTCTGTGAGTGGGTGACGTGCGGACAATATGCAAATCTGCAGGCGCGGTCCGCTCTTATAGGCTGGAGCGCGAAGGTTAGCGGAACATCCGAATGGCGCGTGAGACGCACATACAGCAGGTCTCCAAACGACGCACATTAGCGTGATGGTATCTGAAACAATGTGTCGATGGTCCAGCTGAACTTCAATTTTTACTGGCAGGAGAGTTAGCGATTCCACTGACTGTGGATCGCATGCATCACGGATGGATCCTATTCTAAGTTATGGCTGGAAAAGGATATTGCGGTTATTATCAATTTACTTCATCCTTATTTATCAGGGTAAGTCTCCGATCAAAGTGATTAGAATGTATTGATCAATTCATATTTGTTGTTTGCAAACTTCCTTAAATGTGCAGCATCCATTGAAGGTAAGCCTATTTATATTAAAAATAGATTGAGTTTCTGTCAAAATCTGAATAATAATACATTGTCAACAAGTGGGTCATTGTATTTTTTAACAGCCTGAATCCCCCTTTTTAAGAAAATATGATTCATTATCAAGTTTTAGGCTTGCCCTTAAGTACAGATATTTAAGACGTTAGTTGACATTTGCTGTAGTTAGTAGAAATATCAGTTATTTTCTGAAACGATTCTGGGTATTTTCCTTTTTATTTAAATGGGCCTAATTTGAGTGATTTTCTGTTTGGTTCTAGCGCACATATCCTGGGGTATTGATAGTGTGAACATCACTGACTGGCATGTTTTGAACAAGTAAGTCGATTCTGATTATTATGAGGTGTCATGCAGCGAAGATGCATGACATAAGTGTGTTATGATTATTATTAGGCTATAGCCTAATGTTTATATAATTATAATAACATTTTTTGTAAACATAATTTTACTGAGGATGTGTGATATTTTTACCATGTATGCAACCTTATTTCATACAATATAGGCCTATGCGTAAATAGTGTAAGAAATTCATAATTTAATTGTATAAATTATCCACTGCTCGCTTAGCTATTAATTATGCTGCTATTTCTTTAGATAGCCTAATAGCCAATGTCTGCGTCAGGGAAGGACTATGGTGTTTGTTCATGCCATCTTTCTCCAAACCACCGCAAGTGCTGATTACCTGCGAGGAACAAACCACTCCTTGTTCTCTTTCTTCCAGCAGCGAAAGCAGCAGGATAATGCTGCCGAAATGGGATACCGCTTCCCAAAGAGAACAGGTAGGCGAGCAGAGCCGCTGTTTTGAAACGTAGCATTGATGGGCCACGTAAATACGTAAGGCACACAGACACAGACACAGCCAGACAGCATTAAGTGATTTAAAGACTTTTATCCAAGCAAAGGATTCGTACGTGCTCGAAACTTTTTGCCTTGCGATTTAAAAAACAGCTACTGTAGTATAGCCATTCGAGTTAGCAGCTGTTGCACAATTTTTAAAATAATTTAGTAAGCAATTATGCCAAAGTGTATTATAAAAATACATAAATAACTTATGTGTCGTATAAATATATTTATATGAGATATTTTAACTTCATTCTATCTATTAATTTGACTAAATTGCTTAGAAACCTCAATCAATTAGGCATACACATGAGATGACACAAATTCCACATAATTACAAAAACACCATCAATAGTGGACAGTCACATTGTGGTCCATCAAACAGCAGAATTAACATTTTCATTACACAAATGAGATTTCCTGAGGTTTTCTGACCTCCATCCCCAGGGTATGCATGTAACGGCTCTATCTGATATCTGATGTAAATTCTCTTCACCTGATGTTCAATACCCGCAACATGACACGTGAAAAACAAAGTAGTGTCAAATAACTGAGAACAACTATGTCCTATTTTGTATATGCATGTTCACACTCACAGTCACAATGGTACCGATACCCATCAATGCTTAATAATTAATCAAGAAACATTCTCCCTTGGCTTTACCCCTGCCTTTTGAGATGAAAGCCGAGGTTTGAGTGCTCGGGTTTCTAGGCAGTCTGGGATGGATTATAATACCTATGTTGTAGCACCAGGTGGAGTAATATTGTGCGGCCCCTGTTTTGATGTAGAATTCAAAGTGTTCACACAGGTAGCCTATCCACTTATTTTGCCATCCTTGACAGGAAACGCTAAGCCGTTATTCAAACACAACCAAAAGTATTGTCAAAAGGAAAAAACAGACAACAGAAGAGGTTTCTTCTGAATGGGAAAGTGTTAGTGTTGAAATTCACAGTGGAGTCGTTAATGAAGGCGGGCTGACAGCCCTTTTCCCTCTAGCGCTCCCTTTTCCCGGAGCATTCCCCACTTCCATCCTGAGCAGACCACTCGCCATTTTAATTTGGCTCTCAACAGTATAAATCACCAGGGATTTTGAACAAATGAAAATAAAACTTCTTAAGCAGCCAACATTTTAAGACTTTATTCATATGCCATGTGAGACTCTAGACTATAATTTTACACTACACAAGACAATAAAACTAACTTGAAATCAAACAGAATCAGGTTGCAATGCAAGGAGTATTTGGTTAGGTATGATAACATTGCCTTTGACAATCACCATTAAGTTTTGGAATCTGTATATAATTGATTTTAGTATAATTTGATAGTAAGAAGCTTGAGAGTATCAAGTTATTAAACACCAAGTTACTCTTGATTTGTTTTTTCTTACAACTCAGGGAGCAGCCACTGAGTTACCATCCAACTCAACCTCCTCCAACACAGTGACCCACAAGTCAGACGGCCAGAACCCAATTTCCTTAGACAAGACGTCAGGTCAACAACAACCCATTGCAGAAAACCTCGACATATCCCGCATATCATCAGAGAAAAACGTTTCTAACTTGGCACCCACAACAACATCCAACCTACCACAAACCACTTCACTACCATCTAACCAATCACATTCCTCCTCACACGGCCAATCACTATCAAGCTCAATATTATCTAACCAATCCACGACAATCAGAGGACAATCAAGACTATCACAAATTAGAGAGACACCGACAAATGTGATAACCACACCATCAGATAAGGCCCCTACTCCTGCACATTCTCATGTGGAATCACCAAGCCACCTCTCATCTGGCAATCCACCACAATCAAGACATCTCTTGTCAGACTCTGTGCCATCCAGTGGAACAATAATTGGTTCCAAAGCAACATACCAAGCGGTCACTACCTCAAAAGAAGTACCATCAACCACAATCCCAATGGCTGCAACCACTTTGATGCAGATAAGGATGTCAACACCCAGCTCAACATTGTCCAACAAATCACCAATCATTTCCCCAGACACAGAGGAGGCATCGACCGATGTGCCGGCCTCTGATCATTCACCAACCATCCCATCAAAATGGACCCTGGCATCTCCCAGAACCATACCACCAAATCAAAAACCAACCATATCAACAGAATTGAAGCAGGAATCGACAAGCTCCACACCACCCAAAAAATCACCAACCAGCTCAACAGAATTTAAGCAAGATTCTACAAGCTCACCAACCAACAAGTCAACAACCGGCTCAACAGAATTGAAGCATACATCACCCAGTCCGACACCATTAAATGAATTGCAAAATCCCTTGACCAAATCGTCATCTAACTCAACATCATCCAGCCAACCATGGGTCAGATCAACCAATCAATCATCATCAATCCCAACAGACTTTAACATTTCAACAACCTCACCCACGAGAATGGTCCATTCTTGGGACAAATCATCCAGTTTGCCACTGGATGGCCCTCAATCAGGATTTACAGCTCCAGTTAATTTTTCCTCACCTTACAGGCATTCCAAGGAAAGAATGATGTTATCATACAAGATTGCCTCAGGTATAGAATGGTTACTACTAATAACAGAAGCGTTTGTTTTCATCCACATGGTATTATGTTAAAGTTAATGTTGAATTCAGCTGCATATTTTATTCATTTAGAAAGACACTTTAATCCAACTGGCCTGACAGTGAATATGTTACAGTTATGAGGGTTAATCAGCTAGCTCAATGATACCTTTGAGAAGACATTGGACACTGAGCAAATTCAATCTGGAACATTTTGGCTTCGTTGGAGTCACCGGCCATGCCACCATCCCAACCACCTACGGCCCTATCCTAAGTATCGGCTGTATACATTAGAAATTTCACTTCTTGACCCTGGAACAAAGACTGATACAAAGTTCTACACTAATCCAGTTATCAAATAGAAAGTGCTCTTTACAGAGCCACCAATCTGACACTTACATACATCTTCTGTCAACTGTCACCCTATAGGACATGCCTGAGTGGGCATGCAGTGGCTAGCTGCTGCTAGGCTTTAAGCCCACCATTCACCTGTCCCACCTGACCATTACACAGATGGTGTCAAGGCAAGATAAGGAGCCGTCATTAGATGAACCTGTGCAGACACCAGAACAGCGGGGGGGGGGGGGGCAGCCTGCACTTAGAGAAGGGCCCGAGAGGGAGGGTGACAGGAGATGATGGTTCTTACTTATATACTTATTATCTATCAGGCTACTTATAAAAGTTGTATTTTAATATACTATCCATTAAAATAGTTTTTTCAGATTGGCTCTAATTGATGCCAAGAGGGGTTATATACAGTAAATGAAATAAAAACGGCTGACAATATGCCTCTTTTTTGATCCAACCTTGATTCACCCAGAATAGGGTCACTGGGCATTTCATTTAGTTGGGGGGTCACCTTCTTAGAACCCAGAACATTCTTTTCGTCCACTCATACATTTGAGCCTTGACCATTAATTTGAGCAAATCCAATAGAGAAATTGCAAAACAGGATTTCAACTCCTTTAACATGCTATGGTTAAAGTATATCGCTGAATTCAGTGTGTATGTTCTTTATTCAGATCTCTGTTGGTTTCCTTGTCTGAATGGAGGTCAATGTGTGAACCAAGACTCATGTGACTGCAGTTTATATCAAGCCACTGGTGCCAGATGTCAAACAGGTACGCCAGTTGGTCCAAACGCTTGGCAAGGTGTGTGTGTGTGTGTGTGTGTGTGTGTGTGTGTGTGTGTGTGCGTGTGTGTGTGTGTGTGTGTGTGTGTGTGTGTGTGTGTGTGTGTGCATGCATGCTTTCCTCTGTTAACAACGATGGGGATACATATTTGTAGTTTCCATGTATCTATCAAGCTGCCGGCCAATCAAGGCCGTGTACCAATCTGTGATTTTATCTTCCCAGTTCCAAACACCGGCTTTGAGAGGGAGATGACATGTCGTTCGTGGGGCCAGTATAACTTTGAGACGTTTGATGGTCTTTACTACTACTTCCCTGGAAGATGCAGCTACACGTTGCTAAAGGATTGCGAGGACATCACATCATCCAGTATCACTGTCCAGGTACAGTACAAACAAGCCAATATGCTTGCCAGGACCCTAATGCACTAGGCATCTACCTAAAATGTGTTCATCATTTCAGCCGCTTTCACTGCTACGTCCCCTGACTTGGCCTGCTGCATTTGAACTGGAATGTGTCCCGTTGAAAAATGCTTTCCACTTACTAAGTTCAGTCTTTGCCTCAGGAAGAGCTTTGCTCTGGAGATTAGTGAAAGCTATCCAATTATTAGGGTAAATTACCATTAAATACTGCAATTATCTATCAGGCTATCTGCAACAGAGCTGGACTTTGTCTCCCCAGGATGTAAGGAGGTTACTTTCCCTGGGAAAACTAAATTGTTGCTGAAAACAATATTACATTTTCTTAATTATTTTTAAATCTAAAAATCAAAAGGAAATCGATATATTGTATCTTTCCTTTTAACTTTTCAATGACATGTTTGTTCTAAATCAGATAACCAGTGCTCCCCTCATTAGGGTCAGTACATTAGGTTAGTAATAGAGCTCTGAGATCTAATCTGAATTAAAAGCATGCATGCGTCTAATGACCAGTTACCCAGTGGAGAGAGCTCTGCACCTGTCGGAATAATGCCAAGGCTTGTCAACTGAGAAGTTAAGTGACTTGTGACTTTTGCAAGTGAATATGTTCCTTCTGAAAAATATACTTCTCTAACTTTTTATTTGTATTTTAAATCAAGTACTTTGAAAGTGAGTTTGTAATGTATGAAGCTATTTTACCCCGCAGGTCCATAACGACCCTGGTTGCCAAGGCTCCAGGTATAACTGCACACGCTCTATCAGTCTCTTCGTTCCTTCGGAAGGGGAGGTCAGGCTGCACCGCGATAATGTCACCTTCAATGGCCAACGGTAAAATACTAAAATACATAAAACAGAAACAAAAATATTAACAGCTGATCCGCCGCATACACAAGAGTATAAGTCCTAATGCAAGTCTTTTTGTATATAGTCTTGAACTGCCTCACCACATCCATGACCTGGAGCTGGAGCATATCGCCCAGTATGTTCTGGTGACCCGGCAGCAAGGCTTCACTCTTGCCTGGGATGGACACAGTGGCTCTGTCTACATCAAACTCAGCCCAGAGTTTGTGGGAAGAACCTGTGGTTTGTGTGGCAACTTTAACGCTGACGTCCAAGATGACCTCAAAACCAGCTACGGTATGGCTGACCAATCCCTCAGGTCATATCTCCTCCCCATTGTCATAATTTGGTCTTTGCTGAGCTACAAAATAACAAGCCATGTTTAACAAGCTGCTTTTTGGAATAATCCTCAATCACGCAAAATTTGTAAATAATAACAATAATAGCCTACCATATATATTGTTTTAAAACAATTTCCATGAACACTGTAGAATAAAGACTTTTGGTTGTGACATGCTTGCAATGTATGGCTATTTCCTCTACTTATTTTATTCTAACAAAGATGAATCAAGAAGAAGTTAAAAAGTTAAGTAAAACCTAAGTGAAAGGACATCTCTTTCTGCAGGACTGGTGACCGCAGAAATAGACATGTTTGGAAACAGCTGGATGGAGGCGAAGCCACACGAAGCAATATGTCTCATCGTCATATCTGGCTTCCCCTCACCCTGTGCTGGGCTGGACGATCATTTCTTGTTGGTAAGGTCTATTTCATCTTTGCATTGGATTCAGAGGAATATGCTCTTTGATGTGGCCACTCTTGTTCATCCTGTGTCTACATCCCTAAATTGTCTTTCCTATATGGAGCATGCCATCCTTCATACAATCCTCCTGTTTCTGTTGTTAATTTCTTGAAGAGAAAAATACCGCCTTTACTGGCACATACCTAATTTTGATATCTCTTCGTGTTGCAACGGGACAGAAAGTGGAAGAGGTGTGTGCTATGCTGCTGGAGGAGCCTTTTCTGAGCTGCCATGCGATTGTCAGCCCTCTACCCTACATGGCCAGCTGCTCCAACGACCTCTGCCTGTAAGACCATCCACACTAAATGTCACTGTAACAGGAAACTAGATTAAAATCTTACTCATTTATTCCCACTGACACAGAATGGAGGTGTAGTCTAGAGGAAAATAGATGGACATGTGATGAAATGTGGTTCATGAAATATCATGAAAGGAAAAGGCATGCCATAAACTTCCTTTACTTGTAAGAACTGCTCGTTTTTGTCGGATGATTTCTGGTGCAAATCCAGCTAGACATACATTAATGAAATGTTTATCAAGTACTTCAAGTAAAAAACGTGACATTGCCGATACAATACACAAATGCATATGAGTCTGGAACCTCGCAGTTCATTTTTGATTTCTAAGGGAAGCCGACCAAAATAACAGAAACATTTGGATAAACCAAACAACCAACGATCGGTAGAAATGTTTGTGTGACACATCTGCGGCAGCCATCTTGGTTGTTGTTTTTGTATCAAACCCGCCCTTTATTGGATGAATGTTTGTAATTGTTCCGACCCGGGCTACCGGGCCAGGTCTGCTGGAAATCTGTCAGAACAAAAGGGAGGCCAGACGCAAATAAAACTTTAGCTTTCTGATTTATCTGTCTCCCAGGCTAAGTAAGTACAAATAATTGAATTGTTTGTCAAGTAATACAAGTATAAATAAATGGCTGAATAGTTAAGTTAAGCTTATTATTCGGAGAAGCGAAATTTAATCAAATCAAACAAAATAATAATAATAATAAAGGAAATATAATGCACAATATGCTCAATACACCAAATATATTACTCTCAAGTGTATCCACAGGTAATGACTTCCAGATAAACCGTAGAATTTTGAACTCACTCAAGGTTCAGAGCTTGTGCCGAGTTCATTAACATCTCTGGAATAGTCCGCCATCCCAGGTGTCCCAGGTATGACTTTACCCCTGGCTCGGCTTAAAGAGTCATTCTTTGCCTTTGTGTGTGTGTGTCTCTTTGTGTGTGTGTGTGTGTGTGTGTGTGTGTGTGTGTGTGTGTGTGTGTGTGTGTGTGTGTGTGTGTGTTTGTGTGTGTGCTTTGGTCGGGTGTGAAGGTCAAGTCCCAGTGGTGATGTGGTATGCCAGGTGTTCACAGAGTACGCCAGGGCCTGTGCCCAGGCCGACTCCCCGCTTAACGACTGGAGGGAACACATACCCCAGTGTGGTATGTCTACACTGTTGGCCCAACCCGTAGCCCGTTCCCTACCTTCTCCTGTCCCTAGAAGCAACACACAAAAGGCATGCGCTTCATCTTTCACATGAAGTATTTATGTCCTTTTTATTTATCAATCTGAACCTATCATATACAGTATGTGTCAGGAACATGCCTTAAAATGGTATTTACACTCCACTCCACTACACAAAGCCAGTTTAGGTACTTACACCGGTTTAGGCAGACTTTTATTTTTACTATTTAAATAATTTACATGTATAACCTTTTATTTTCTATACGTTTGTTTCATACCTAGAGCAACATCGTTCATCTTTAAACCTGTACCACATTTAATTTCTTTGGTGATCTTTGTCATTGTTCTGATCAGTGAAGCAGTGTCCCGCTGACTTGCAGTACAGGGAGTGCATCAGCTGCTGTCCGGCCACCTGTAATGCGGAGCGCATGTGCATCGACAGCAAGCTGGTCTGTCTGGATGGCTGCTACTGCCCAGCAGGTGAGTTTACTGTCTGTGTTGGGAGGATTCTACCCATCACACACAGTTGAAGACTTATAGTGTGCTGGGGTTAGACTTTTATTTTTTTTGGGATTTCGGATCTGGTTTTTTTAATGAGTCCTTGCCTGGTTCAACCACCTGAATTTCCAGCCACTTTTGAAACACCTTCTGCGATTCAGGGTCTGATGTTGGCTCCTTGAGTGGTATTAAGCTTTCACCAAGCCAATCAGGGTCTCGTAGGTGGGACTTGACAAAATATTTAATGACGTAATCTGTTTGACCATAGCAAGCTACAAAAAAGGGTTAGCACAAATTCAACATTTAAATTCTCTTCAAGTTTATGGATTCTGCTATGGAACCTGTTCAACAACAAAGAGCAACTTCACATGGAGAATCATTATCCACTTAGTGATTGGTTTATGCTGGGTCCGATCCAGACAGTCTTTCAGCGTCAATGGCCATTATGAATGTGGGGACGTAGGATTGGGCGGTTGTCACCAGTAGTGTGACATGGTCAAAAGCTTGTAATGTGTTGTCTGGGACGCAACATATTGTCTACCGTTTTGACCCCTCCTCCCCGATGTGAACTGGAAACAAAGTCATGTTGCCGTCAGATGTGTAGTGTGCCCTGTCTTTAGTGCCTAATTTGACACAGGACCATAATTAAAGACAGAAATGTTGTCTATATATGGGCATTTGTTGGAAGCAAGACCGTCAAATTACAACCACTACATTTCTTAACCTGCACCGTCTCTATAAATGAAAAGACGGAAGTTACTGACGATTATCAGGCTAGATTAGTCCCCCATTAAAAAAAAGTTCAGGCAAGAAGACTTGATGAGTAAACGGTAGGGCCTTTACTATGGGTATGTAGCTGATACCTTGGTGTCCTCTCGTCAGGTCTGATTTATGAGGATGGACGCTGCGTGTCACCGTCTGACTGTCCGTGTGAGTACCACGGCATGCTTTACCCTGGCGGACAAACGGTTCAGGAAGACTGCAACAACTGGTAAGCTTCCTCAGATATCCCAACATCATACTCATATCAGGCCTGTTAGATGGATTCAAACAAAACGTTCAGTCAGTATTTTTCCGGACCTGAAAAATTACCTTTATTTGTAATGCTAGTCTGTTTGCTATATAAGAGATGACTACATGTTTTCAAATCGAATAGTCTTTTGTACTGAGATATTGTGAAGTATTTCCCTGGATGGGAGGACATGCATGCTCGTCTTTCGATACCTTTCATCCTTTGTCTGTCACTTTCGATTTTTGTATTAACACATATATCTCATTATTCCCACCTGTACACCATGAAGGTGGGCTTGTTGTAAAGTTAGTGGAAAGCGTACGTAGTTTACTAATATATTCATCAAATAAATCATTAGGAACTGCACTTGTTGTTCTCAGGTAGTCCCAATATGGCATCAGTTATTACACTGTACAGTCTGTAATCATAACAATGAAGCCAATCAGAGCCAACCATCTGAACCTCCTCCATCTGCAGTGGTCTCAGTTCCCCCCCCCCGCCTGTGATCCTGCTGATTAGGCCCCTGTTTGATGTCCCCCACCCCACCCCCAATCATCTACTGACTTCTTTGCCTGCTCTGTTTCAGCACATGTGTCGGGGGTGTGTGGAACTGTACAGAGTACACCTGTCCAGGTATGTTATGACCGACCCATGCAGCATGTTTTTCAACGATAAATGACCTTAATATTAACATTACCTTAACATTACACCCAATTGTCTTTTTAACCTCTAATAATATGCTTGCAAATATGATTGCACTGATTCAATTACACAAATACATAAGTGCATATCTACAATACTCATCAGTTAACTTGCTCAATTATTTTCAACAGTGATTGTCTGTTTGCTTTTTACAATATTTGCCACACTCAGATACAAAGTAAGGTTGATGTTGCTTGCCTATTATTTCAGAAAAAACCAAACAAAGTTGTGATTATAGTACTGTTTCTTTGTTTGTTTCCCGCTGTGAAGGAGAGTGCTCAGTGACTGGAGATATGTTCTTTCAATCCTTCGACGGTCGGATCTTCACCTTTCCAGCGACATGCCAGTATGTTCTGGCAAAGAGCAGCAGCTCAGGGAGGTTCACAGTCACCATTCAGAATACCCCATGTGGACCTGTGAGTCTATTTTCTTCATGTATGCTTACATATAATTGTGTATATTTATGTTACAAACACCTATGTGAAATCTTATATTAGATCCTTGCCATCCAAAACCATATAAATACAGGTTTTCCGCTACATGTTTCTGCATTTTAAGGTTAAAGGAATGATACTCAAATGTAGTATATTGATATGTATAATAGGCTTTATTATGAATTATGAATTTTATGAGATAGACATTTCGCAAATTGCTATCACACATGGGGGATTCAATTTTACTGTCCCTTTGTGAAAATGGACGCCAGATAAGAGCACTTGTGACTCGGCTGGGAAAGCCAGCAGCCCACTTACAGACATGGCTGAGCTCACCGCAGCTATCTTTAGGATAGTCAGTGGTGCATTCTGGATTCCTCAATTGCATTTCTTTGGTACTGGACCCTAGCTTTCAGGGCAAAACGAAAAGTCCCAAACTGAAGAAAAACCAACTTCCAAAGTGTAGGAAAGACTTTGGTTAACATTTCGGTTAACATTTGGTTAACATTTTGGTAAACTTCTTAGCTGAGGCTAGAAAGTTTACCAAAACAGACACATCACTGAATGAAATAGCACCTGAATGTAAAACATTGCTGTCTACCAAGCAATATATTTCAATACATCAAAGTAGAAATGGGACAATGAAAGGTGCCCAGATTGTAAATGAAAAGGAAAAAATTAAAAAGGATTTTTCGTAAAATTTGTTTCATATTGCAGTAGCATCGGGGTTAGTGTTAGCCTCACATTTAGCGTTAGCATTTAAATAGAGCAAAAATGAAATGCCCACCCAAACTCTGTGAAATTCCCCAGACAATCAAACTATGGAATATAGCGTGCCAAACAGAGTGAATGACAACAAATTTCCCCCAAATTTCCCAGTCGCCTTTGAGCTGCTAATACACAAACTCAACAATGAAGGGTGGCCCCTGGATAAGATGTCTCATTCACAAGATAAGGGAGCCCCAAGACCCCATCTGAACAGCCTTGCCTGGACAGCATGACCCTTTCTGCTCTCTGAGTGACAGACCTGCAGAGGGCTTTGTATATTATGGCGGAGGAGGTGATTCAGGAGGGGGGGGTGATTCCATTTATGAAAGAGACAATTCAGAGAGAGAAGATCACAAACTCAGTGTCCTGTGACAAATGCACATCTACCCTTATGCATTCTACCGGGTTAAGAAACCAGACCATGTAAAACATCTCAAAACCAGCAACACACACACAATAATCGTAGAAAAATGTAAAATGTGAATGAATGAGGGCTAGGTGTTCTATCCAGAGAGAGGAAAGGCTTGGGCTGAACCCCATTTTGAATTCAGCCCCATTGTGTATCTGTATCTAAACGGCTGTGATTATAGGATAACCATCCCAACTCTCTATCAAACCCATCTTGTCTTCATTGACAGACTCTGGACGGGGCCTGCATCCAATCTGTGAGCCTGCTCTTTGACGAGGATCCCAGAAGCCAAATTACCCTGAGCCACCTCGGCGAGGTCTTCAGGGCAGGACAGTACCGCGTCTCTCTGCCCTACTCCGACGGTAAGGCTGGCCTCCGCCATCATGACCCTGGGCATTGTTCAGCTGCTTCTTTCAGAGCACCCCAGGGACCCCACGGAGATGGGATTGAATGACAGCTGTGCCATTGAAGAGATTTTTTGTTGTCCACAATGCGCACCGCTTTTTACTCACATCTCTGGGTTTTGCTCTTGCATTGTGTTGCACTAAATGAGATCCCTCTGAGCATGGCCTCCTTTTGGCAACTTCATGTTTTTATCGCCTCCATGTTCTCAATGTCTGGTAAACAGCCTTTCATGGAAATATGTCAAATAGATTGGATATCGGATAACAGCAAAGAGTCTTGAATCCTTTTCAAAATAAGCAATTCAAAGACGCTCTCTTCCCTATTTTAAAGAATGCACTTTTCAGTGTACATTGTATTTTTGAGTGTTTTTTCTATATCCATAAATCCGGTCAGGTATATTGTATATGTATTGCCCTTAAGCAAACTTACAGACAATTTCAGGCTTCACTGGTCCACATTACATACTTTACATCCCCTAATGGCAAAACTTTAAATCCAAATCCTAAATCCAAAATTCCGGATAATTATCTTTTTTTGTGCCCAATTTACCATTGACAACTGGTAAGATTTCATTGCCAAATTATCATGTGGTGTTGGATATGTTAAGATTGGATTTTACTTCCTCAAACACTGATTCGAAATCGCAAACATTAAGCATGGTCCATATTTACGATGTGATATCCTGTAGTGTGGGGCGAACCCAGAGGAAAGCCAAGTACACATTGTATATAGTGTCACATGGGAATGACGATAACTAATCAGGAGCCACGCTGAGCGGTGATCGAAATAGAAGCCCTTTCGCAAAAGCGAGAATTGTATGAATTTGTGAAAAGACTAGTCCATCTCATGCTGCAAAGTTTCCATGTTCATGCAGTCTCCATGGCTTATTCCATAGTTCTATAGAAGTTCTTTAGTATGTTTGTTTAACCTAAAGACATGTATTTGATAAAGACATTGCAATGACTATCGATTAGTGTACGGTGTGACGTTTGTTTAAATCGTTGCCTTCCACACTTAATCATTTGTTAGATGTGCGGTCTCTCACGTTTACTAGAATTCTAATGTGGGCCAGGAATTATGAGTTCAATATGTGCCTATTGGCATGCATATACAACTGTAGAACACAAATATCAAAAAACAAATCAACAAATCAAACCTCTTCCTCCACAGAGATGTTCCAAGTCCAGGAGCTGTCCTCCATGTTCCTGCAGGTGAGCACAACCCTGGGCTTACAGCTCCACTACAGCTGGAAGGAGTTCCGCCTCTACCTGCGCCTGGACCCCTCCTGGAAGGACGACAGCCTGGGCCTGTGTGGCACCTTCAACGGCAACACTCAGGATGACTTCCTGTAGGTGTTCACTTCTCTCCATATCATCAAACCAGGTTTCTCTCTGGTGCTTTGGTTTGTAGAATTGAGCGACAACTAGTGGAACAGACTTGGCAAAAATGGAATATAACATGAGTACACTAATTCAAATGAGTGTATACTCCAATGAAAACAAGATTGGGTATTCGTTACATTCTTTGGTTTGAGCCCCTGCATGGGGAGCGGGACCTCTTCCTCGGAGGCCGCCATTTTGCACCGCCATTGTTCTATAGCAGCCCAGAATGGACAAACAGCTCTAGAGAGAACGTTTATAGACTAATTAGCGAACTACAAACCTATCAAAGAACCTCATCATTTGACGCTAGGCTACTCTATGCGGTCCTAGACGATTGCATCATTTTTTTAAGTGCCTCCTGGCACCTTACACAGGCCAGCACAGGCCAGCCCCTGTACTGGCTACCGCCACCGCCTGGCCACCGCCTTCCCTCTCCAGTTGCTGGAAAGGGAAGTTAGTTGCAATCTCCAACCCCAATGCTAGTAGCTAGTCAGCTCAATTTGACACAGTGGACCTTAAAGTCTTTAGGTGACTTTAAAACTAATGGCAGGAGTTGTCATGTTTGCGGTGTCATTGACTCCGCAAACATGACAATTTTTTTGTCATGGTTTTTGCATGGTCTAATCTGATCCATCGTCGACTGAAGTCAAATAATTTAACATATCTTTTTTTATATGTGCAGGTCAGTGATGCCTAACTATATATATATATATATATACATATATCTATATCTGTATATATATATATATATATATATATATATATACATAATAATCTTTATGTATTTTCGCAATTGCACTTAGTAATGCCGAAACCTGCAACGATAAAGGGAGCGTTGAAACATTTTACTTTCTATCGAAGAATCAAATTGCCAAAGATTCGATATCACCCCAAATACATATTTATCTCCTGGACCCCCCTCCTTACACTGCTATGTATGCTCTCTATATATAAAAGAAAAGAAAGATGCATTTCAGCAGTACAGGGAGAGAGAGAAAGAGAGAGAGAGAGAGAGAGAGAGAGAGAGAGAGAGAGAGAGAGAGAGAGAGAGAGAGAGAGACATGGATAAAGTTGGTGAGAAAATAAACTGAAAGCATTAAAGAGAGAGAGAGAAAGGGAGTTGGGAGCTCTCAAGCTCTTCCTCCTTAGCTTTGAAACAGGAGAATCCTCCCTCTTGCACTCGTTTAGTCTCTCTGTTTCTTTCGCTCAACTTGTTTTCCCTTTCTCTGTGTGCTCCACTCTCTTTTTCTTGATCTCTCTCTATCGCTCTCCCACTCTCTGTTTGCATAGTGACCCTTTCTCAGTCTCTCTCCCCTCTCTCTCTCTCTCTCTCTCTCTCTCTCTCTCTCTCTCTCTCTCTCTCTCTCTCCCTCTCTCTCTCTCCGTTGTTCACTGTCTCTCCCTCTCACTCTGTGTGTGCATAGTGACTCTCTCCCTCTTTCTCTCTCTCTCTCTTTCCTACTGACCCACTCACACCATGACTGCGAGCCTCTATCTCGCTCTACCCCCTCTCTCCCTCCTTCTCTCCCTTCAGCTCCCCCCCCACCCTCTCTCTCTCTCTGTGTGTAATGAACACTCCACTCCTCCACAGTGACCCAGGCCCAGCATCAGAAAGGTCCCCACTCTAATCACCTCTTTTAGAAGGAACAGATGAGCACCCAACTATGATGACCGGGACTGAACGTCCCACTTCCACAAGGAATTTACTGTTCTTTGAGAAAGGGACTCTAATGGGCCGCACCTTAATGGCAACGGCAATAAAGGGCGGATGTTGTCTAACAGCTGTAAATGGATATACATCAAAGGTGTTCACTGAAGTAGCTAAGGTAGCAGAAGGGGTTGGGCCTAGCCCTGTTTGTGTTTTCTTGAGGGAAATTGGGGAGAGATCTAGTTTTCTACTTGGGACAAAGTCTTACTTTAATGTCTTAGATGCGAAGATTAAAAAGCTATTGGTGTTTGTTAGACAAACCTCTTCCATCTGGCAGTTACTCGTGATGCTTTGTGAGAAAATCAGTTTCTAGTAGAATGCACTTGCCTCTGTATGAGCCACATCGGCAAGCAACCACTATGGACATCTATTCTCTGATTGGTTCAGGGAACCCATTGTGCCTGTCAATCACAGGTGTGTGTAATGCAATGGCAGAGCAACATCGGGAGGGATTGAGCATAGAAGGAGACAATTTCTTTGTTTGTTTATTTTCAAAATCTCGCTCTCTGTTTGCAAATGACGAATCTTACCTGCAGCACCTTACATGGTGTCAACACACAATTTGAAAAGGTGTTGGCCAAAAGGTTTTATTGAAGTGTAATTTTAGTATAGTTCTTTAACCTAAGATTGTTTATTGTTATACCAAGCACTTGTCTTTTTCGTCGTTATAAAAATCAGGCGAGTCAGCCTTCTGGCCTCTCCTGTTGTTTTTTGACAGCGTCACTGACACCTGTGTTGCATCAGGTCTCCGTCTGGGATGATCGAGAGCACGCCGCTGCTGTTTGGAGACTCCTGGAGGGTGCCCTCGGCCTGCACTCCCCTCCACAGCTCCCCCCAGCTGGACCCCTGTGATACACACCAACAATCCGGTAAACCCATCTTCTGGGGATGACATTAGTCTTATAAATAGTCTTATATCAGGCTTCAATCCCAGATGGAGCACATACAGCTGTTGAAGCCTTATGTCACAACCTATAGTCCTCATGTGTGACTGCCTGTACACATCAGTGGAACCAGGGCCTCTGCTCTCCTGTCAACAACACGTTAATGGGGGTCACTTAAAGCGGTTAGCTTACCAACTAATTAGCTTGTGCTAAAAAGAACGAAATTTGGCTTGAAAAACCGCTGCAGTTCATGCAGTGATATTAGAAGGAACAACTCACACTAGGAAGAACACATAATTAACGCCGTTATGTATTGACCATGGCACCTCCTAGGCGCGGACATGACAATATCCCAAATAAGGTCTAAAACAGCCCTACCCTCTCCCTCGCTCCTATAACCGCGCCCGTCACACCTCTGCCCGTCCCCAGCGACCTACGCCTCGGAGATGTGCGACCTGCTGAACCAGGAGGTGTTCTCCCCGTGCCACGAGTACATCAGCCCCGCCCCCTTCCAGCGGCAGTGCCGCGCCGACACCTGTAAGTGTGGCACGGCCTGCCTGTGCTCCGCGCTGGCCCACTACGCACGCCACTGCCGCAAGTTCTCAGTCATCGTCGAGTTCAGGTCCCACGTGCCGGATTGTGGTGAGTGTTCGGGCCTCTGTGTCATTTGCTTGCAAAGACTAAGTTATGGTTCCCCGTCAACACAACGCAAGGGGGTTCATGGATAAATTACGTCCTTGTGGACCCTCCTCGCGTCCACCGCAAGGGCCTGACGTGCGCCTCCCAAGAATTTTAACCTTGCGTCCAGGCGTGATTGGTCCACTCACTGAAACTCGACACAGAACCAAAACAGGTCACGACTGCGTCGAAGCGTCGGCGTTGTCCTTGCGTTGCGTCGACATGGAACCATAAGTGAGCCTTAAGTGTGTTGCAGACTAAAAGAATAGGACAGTAACGACAGTGTTCAGTTTTGTGTTCATTTGTTTTATCTATGATAAGGATGTCATAAGCAGGTAGTTGGGGGATGACTGAGTAGAAAAGTGTAGTTTGGCTTGTATGTTTCGACTTTGTGCTCCATGTGTGAATCCACCTTCATGGAGAAGGTGATGCGAGTGAAATATTCTACTGCAGATGGTTAAAAAAAAACAGACGCTTATTGGGTTACTAGGTTGAGTAAATGGCATGGTTGTTCTTGCAAATCTTCAGTTTACAGAACTTATACAAAAAATGTAAAACATAAAACATTTATTACAAATGATTATTTACGATAAAAGACAATGTATACACAACAAAGCGCACTCTGGTTGGTAGCTATATATAAGACATTGGATTTAGATTACTGGAATGGTGAGATTGCCTGAACCTTTTGTCATTGCAATGTCATACGTATGATGCTGTGTTTGGATACTCTGTATTCCTTTAGCGGTTGAATGCCCGGACACTATGGAATACGGGACATGTGTGTCGTCATGCCAACGCCGTTGCTCCAGTCTATCATCCTCCCATCATTGTGGGGAGGAATGTGAGGAAGGGTGTGTCTGCCCATATGGAACCTTCTACGACGCCCACACACACGCCTGTGTGCCCCGGTAAGACACGGTGTCCATCAAGTAAAAAAGCTACACTAATCGGTAGCCCATTGTTCTTGAAATGCAGCATTACTTTTGTCATAGCTAACGTTGAAGGTTACCTTTGCAAACATAAACCAGACCGTAACCATTTTAAATGGTGATGTGTGGTCCCTTGATTTAAGGCAATCCATGCTCCATTGGCTACTTTATGTTGATGACCTGTCTAGATTCCCTCGACATGTCTTTGCAAAGTGATATTGATATTTTCAGCAAAGTTGAGGTCAGTTTTAAAGTGGAAATCCTTGTATCGTTGACGTTACTTAGCTTGGTAATTGCAGGCTTTTTTTTTCGACCCCCTCTCTGCCCTCGAACCACATGCAGCTTAATTCCTTTTAAATGGCCCAAGGTTTTTTACATCCTACCGCAGGGCAGTGCTTTACTTAACATGTGGTAGAGTTACCGCAAGAAACCCCCTTTCATTCCCACCTGAGCAGTGGGCAGCAGCGTTATCGGATAACCAGTGAGAAGAAATGTGGACCACAGAGGCTGATGTGTAGAATTGACCTATAGGTTACAACGTCTATCAATCTCTGCTGCATAGCCTTTGACACACCTTGGCTCAACAGGTGGCAAGCACAATATCTGGTAGCTTATGAACCTGTACCACTAGCCTCAACTCTCAGGGACAGCCTCTCCTTAATAAGCTTGAGCTGCTATCCTCAGGTCATAGTTTTGTGGCGCCTGCTAGGAGGACCAAGCATTAAATGTTTTCCTTTGTCCCCACTGCCGTTGGAATCTTAAATAATAAATAGCACCAATCTGCTTATGGCACATTGTCATTGCAATGTATCTGATTTAATCTGAACTACAGTCACGTTTTATTATTACAGTTTATTATTACCGGAGTTCTGTCTTTATTAATGTTGTGACCCTGCCTGCAAAACAATATTGGACATTTATGCCAATAGGGCTTTTTAATTAAACATTATTATTAAAGAATTGATTGTCCCTTTGAGGGACGAAAAAAAACTTGAAATTGAACTTGAGCTCAACAGGTGTCTTTGAGTTCTGACGATAGCAACCATCTATCAATGTGCCAGTGCCTTTATATGTGAATCTATGTGTGTGTGTGTGTGTGTGTGTGTGTGTGTGTGTGTGTGTGTGTGTGCGTGTGTGTGTGTGTGTGTGTGTGTGTGTGTGTGTGTGTGTGTGTGTGTGTGTCCATTCCCTCCATAGGAGCCAGTGTCCTTGCAGTTTTCTGGGGACCGATTATGAGGCAGGGGATGTTATTATAACATCAGCAGGAGTTCAGTAAGATCACCCTCCCACTCACCCGCCAACTCTGTCATTGTCAATCATTCATATATGTAAAGAGGCTCCAATACATTTTTGTAATAACATCTCAAACAACACAATACATATCAGTATTTGTATATCCTCTAATAAAAACATATCTGTTATCGCATGCAGGATCTGCCAGAATGGTAAACTGACTGCTCAGAATACTGACAACGGTAAGCATTTTTTCCTCTTCTTTTCATAAGAATAACTTTTTGCACGTACAATAATGCTGCTCACTGAGAACACTATATACAATGCAAAGAAAAAATCAGTTCAATAAAACTTGAACTTCTGCAGACATGCTGTGTCCTCTGGGCCAGCTCTACCAGAACTGCTCTGAGGGAGAGGATGGGCATGTGGAAGGGAGAGGCGTGGCCTGCGAACAGACCTGCCAATCCTCCCTTCTCAACCTCACCTGCTCAGCACATGAACCCTGTGTGTCGGGCTGCACCTGCCCCCCTGGGTGAGTACTCTGATCTTAGTCCAGGTATCCACCCCATCGCTGGGCTTCACAGGCTACCGTTTGAAGTTGAGAATACGTTTTCATCCAAGTTTGAGTACATCCATGCGACTAGAATTAAGAATGCGTGGCACTAGTATACAGAAAAGGAAACTGTACACCTTTTAAGTATCTATAAAAAAGTTTCTCAATATGGTCAAATGCAACCATAACTCTTTGGTGCCACACTCATTCATTAAATTGTTTGGGTGGTAGGGTTCTTGGGCTTCATACATTTTATGATTTACCCTGGTGAATTCTTATTTAAGATTAAAACCTTATTTAGTCATCAAAAACATGACTTAGACAGAAAGACAGACTTGACAATACATATGCCTCATATTAATTGTGGAACTTCCTTCATAGTTCCGGTTTAAATCATTGGCCAATAGGGTGAAGGGTTAATTGTGTGCCATTTCTAATCCTCCCCAGTTTCCCTAATGTGTTATTTGTTATTGGACTCAAGTCGCTGGTAGTAGCAACACTGTAATACTAGACAGATTATGACGTGGAAAGTACTGAAGAACAAAATGTGAGTCAAGGTTACCTTAATAAGTGAAGGTCAGCAAAGATGACTCGGCTTGGTGCTTACGGTATAAGCTCAGGTGGAATCATTGATAGTTGTGTGACTCAGACAATAACACGATGATACATAGGTCAACAGCTACGTACCTGTCTATAATAGATTGCTTGAAAGTTGACTGACTCATCCCCATATATTACATTGACCTTCTTTGAAACGTTGTGAAGAATCAAGGTTATTGCTGTTATTTATCAGCTGACTCGTGTCAGTGTTCAAATAAAGAGGGGCTTTATTTGAACATTTCCGTGATTATTTCTCAGAGCGTAAGGATGGGTCTTTCTTAGAAGAATCCCATCTATGCATTGCCCGTTCATGGATGGGACATGGTGTGCTCTCACAGAGACACACAATTTACTTGCATGTTGGCACACTTGCTGGTAGTAAGTTACCATACTTTGCAAATGCGAAATTGTTGTACGTGACTAACCCTGACACATGTCAGCTCTCTGTCCGCATCTCGTTTCAAAAGAAGAATCCAGAAGTTAATCTTTAAAAATATCTTTCTAATAATACCTCAGTTTTTAAATTGCTGTCAGGAACAAGCTTTGGCTGCTACCACTGCTGACCTATACATTTTTTTAATGGTATGGAAGCTAAAGGTGATGTGAGGGCAGAAAAGAGAGTCAAAAACATGTGAAATATGGTATGGTTAAATTTTTTTATATAAAGGCTTTTTTGATCATGTAAAATGCTCTATTTCTATTTCAAATCATGTTATTTTTTTTCTGGTCTACATGGAAGCAGTTGTGGTACTGGGTCTCTGATCTGAAAGGTTAGCCTGTATACGACTCGTTGGGACAGGTGTCCTTAAAACTAGTAGTCGGGGGCTTCAGACAGTTTGGGGTGGATTACAGCAACACGATCCCTGTAATCCCCTTTTGCTGTTGCACTAAATAGACGGTTAAATGGCTATTTTGAGACATAATCCAAGAGTCATCCTGAGTAGGTTATTCCTTCTAAAACCAGAGATGATGGCAACAGAATATTTTACAGATTATAACACATTTGCTATTCATAATATACTGATAACATCATTTTGACCTCAAACAAAATATGCAAATCTATCTATTGATGTCGTGTTCGCTGAAGTTGAACATCTTGAAAAGGCAGTGTTTGAATATAAATTCCTTGTTTGTACTAATACTAAGCCAGTACCAATATCTTATCAATAGGTACACATTGTTTAAAAAATAAATAAGGATAACAACAAATTTGGACGCATCCAACACTTTTGAAAGGCCAAATCAATCGCAGATTTCCATCTATAGCAGGTTGGAGGTAACTAGGCAAGGATGACACAGGCAGATACTATATATACCATAACTATATCACACTTTGTTGATCAAAATGTGAACTATTATTCATTCCCTTTAGTGAATATTTATAATTACCCACTAGGCATTTGTGTTTTGTGTAAAAATCAAAATGGAATTGCTCCTCTAAAAAAACAAATTAACCGCAATAAAATTTATAATAATAATGTTATGTTGCAATAAAACTATTTCACTATAAAATTAATCAAATGTGGCTTGGAATTGCGAGTAGCAAATTTTGGCTAGTTTTATTGTGTTTTTTGTTGTTGCAACAGGGCCGCATAGGTGTTCCGCACTAAACTTAACTAACATATCCTTGCACTTTCAAAACAAGTTGTAAAGTAACAATGCAATTCATTAATATTAATTTCCAAACAGGGGGGAGCATGCAGGTTTGGGAGAATTCCCTATTTTGGTCTCTTTGATCAGCGTAACGGATACAGCAGCTTGGCATGTGGATAAAGGAAGCTGTTAACACTGTTTCCTGTTCTCCGCGGTGTAACTTTACACACATCAACCTCAGGTTTATGGTGGGACCATTCACAGTGTCACCTGATTGTCTGCACCCTGGCCCGTGGATACGGCTCACCCCTGCATATTACAAGATACTTATCATCTCGGTCTCGCAGCGGGGAGAAGCAAACACAGTGTTCCACACAAAGACTTTTATTCTCTTTCTATCTCTGAGAATCCTAATTGTCTTGTTTTCTCATGTAGTCAATGAGTCTAACCTGGTGCTGCTCCAGACCTTCCCACCCCTGGTGCCCCGACCGCACTGCGGAAGGCAGCCAGTTTGGCTCTCCTTCTGTCACCAACCTGCATATCTTTAGGGATGAGCGCCTTGTGCGGTGCTGAGTTGAAGTGGTTTGGATTGAATGGTGGTTTTAAGGTATAGAGCTATCATGTGCTACGTGATCAATTCGGTTCTCTTCTCTGGGATCCAGCATCCTACTATGTCATAGCACAACGTCTGTCGCGAGGTGGCACAGAGCTTGGGCCTGAAACCAGGAGCTGAAAGGGGCGTTAGGAAAAGGGGAGTTATGCTTTGTATCCTGTTTTGGGATAATCTACCGAGGAAAACTCAGATCAGGCTTTCAGAAGGGTATTTTTATTTCTCAAGTGTCTTCATGGTGTTGATTTGAAACCTTTTCAGACACTTATTTTCGAGTTTAATACTCCTGGCAGAGTTTCTGTTCGCCAATTACGTGCTTATAGCCCCCTCCATGATTGGTCGAAACAAATATGTAGCTAAAATGAAGTGGACCACCCTGTTCCCACAGATTTGAGCTTGAACTTGAGATATTTATTTAAATTAATTGTGAGATGAGTAACCTCATACCTTCCATGGCTAGTTCTCAACAAACATGGCCTTTGTACTGGATCCTCAAAATGCTACTCAAACACATTTAATTTAAATGTCAATGAAAGATGCTTGACATCTCATAAGAAAGTTAATTTTTTCTTTTGTTTTTCTTTGTTTTGTTTTTCTTTGTTTTCCTTTTATGTTGAATATGACTGATAATAATTATCACTATGATAAACAGCTGTATTTTCTATTTCCTTTGCTCTTAGCTTCCTGAGGCATGGAGACGAGTGTTTTCAACCTGAATCCTGTCCTTGTCTGTGGAAGGGGAAGGAGTACTACCCGGGAGACAGGGTCTCCTCACCCTGCCATCAATGGTACACCCTGAAACACAGCCACACACACACACACACACACACACACACACACACACACACACACACACACACACACACACACACACACACACACACACATACACACACTCAAGAGAACTATGATGTCATCGAGTTCAGGGCAAAATTCTTTATTTAGGTTGTTGGGTTTGTTCCTTTCAAAAGAAACTCTTTTTTCCTGTTTTTCAGTGGCACTTTAGCGGTCGCTTGAAATAGCGTGCAATCATCCCTTGTTCTGTATTTCGCCGCAGAAGACAAATTTCAAACAATATCAAGACAAATCTCCAACAATGGCAGCAATTCTTCTTTGCCAAAACGTTTAAGCGTTTCTAAGAGCGATGAGTTGTGAGACAGTCAGAGTGGTGGAAGTGGCCATCCGATACGTCTAATTCACTCTTCTCAAGCCCAGGGTAAGAGCAGGGTGAACAGAGGCCATCCTTGTATGACACTCTTTCATTTCTGCAGACTGTTTGTCAGTGTTGAAAGGGAAGGCACCCCCTTCCCCCCACCCCCCTTGCAGTGATCTCAGTCTCTGCTCCCATTCTCCCCGTCTTCCA